>NW_026893004.1:87500-345000 GCF_033815535.1 Pezoporus flaviventris
CTGACGGGGACCCGCTTGGCGAGCCGGAGGGGGGTCGGGGGGGGGCGAAGGGGGGGGCGAGGGCGCAGTCGCAGAGCGTCAGGCTGCCGAACGCTGCCCCTCCCTCCGCCCACCTGCTCCTGGGCGGTGCCGCTGTCTGGGGACTGGGGCCGCACCCAAGGCGCGGCGGGTCCGGAACGGCAGCGCGAAGGGAGGGGGAGGGGGAGCGGGAGGGGAGGAGGGGAGGGGCGTGCACTGGGCTCGCTCTCTCTCTCTCTCTGCGTCTGTTATGTATGCGCCGCCTGGGGGGGGGGGGGGGGGGGTGTGTTATAAAAATTTCGCCTTGACCATGATCTGATTTAATTAATTTTTAATTACAATTGATTAATACCGAGAGGCAATAAGCAAGCAGCGCTGGGTACGCCGGGGGGTCTCCGCTCCTCCCAAGACGCACACCGACATTTCTGGGGTACAGTCTCTTATACTCCTCGGTCTTGGGTTTCAGCCAATCCTGTCGTCTCCTTCACCCGAATATCGACGTGGGTCCTTTTCATTGTTCTCCTCCTGTTGCTGGGGTCTTGTCTTCGGGTGAAGAAACTTCTTAAAAGAGTTATTGAATTCCTTGGTAATGCAGTAACGGGGGATGTCTATCACAAGCTTAACCACCATCTTAGTCCCCCTAAATTCCATTTCTTATACAGTTAATACACAAGTTTCACCTCATCCTGTGACAGGATGGATCTCTCGATTACCTAACCCCCTTAAGGCATTCAAGCGCTTAAACAAAGTACCCCTTTAATTAGCAACACGTTTTAGACATTCAAGTAGTTAAACGAAGTACCCCTTAAAGTAACAAAGCGTTTTGATTAAGAAGGATTATTCCTTTGTTTCTTCTTTTTCATCGTTGTACTGACAGGAAAATCTAATCCTTCTTCTACGTTCTACACACGAGGCGACGATTTCAAGGATTTCGGATTCCACCCAAAGCGCAACGATGACGAGGACTCCTAAGTCGCTGACACGATCCGTTCCTATAGATCTCACGGGGGGGGGGGGAGGAGGCGGGGGGGCGGGGGCGGGGGGCGGGGGGGGGTTGCTCCGCGAAGAGCGGGCGGGGCGGGGCGGCGCGGCGCGGCGCGGTGCAGCGCGGCATCGGCAGACCCGCAGGTGCGCCGGCTAGTGTGTTACAGTGTATCCCACGCTCGAGCGCGGGAGCTTGTAAGGGGAACGCGATGTTCGGTCCTCCCGGCCACCGCCCCTGCGGTAATCTGAGCATTTACTTGAGCGCGGACAGTTTCTGTTACCGACCGCGTTTCTGTCTCGGTACGTCCCGGCGCAGAGATGCCTTAGCGGCCGGCGTCTGTCTCTCGCTTGGGCTTGCCTAGGGCCCGGTAGTGGGGACGGGGTGGCCCGTGTCTCTGTTTCTTGGAGCTGTCCCTGCCGGGAGCTCCTGCTCTCTGCCCGACTCTGCTCCCTCTCGGTAGTCCTAGAGGCAAGGCGGCTTTTCCTTGCCGGCCAGGGGTTCTTGCTTCCCCCTCAGCTTCCTCGAGCACCTTGGGGAGCTCCCAGGCAGGCTGAGCGCTGACCGACCCTGGCAGGTGGAGGAGTCCCTGCCCCGGCACACGGCCCCTGGACTGCAGGGACCCTGCTCGCCAGGACACCGCTGGGCACCCCTGGCTGCACACCCACGTTCACACCCTGCAGCCAGCCCCGGAACGAGGGACCTGCCTTGTCCTCTCACTCCCGTGCTGCAGAGGCAAGCCCTAAACAGAGAAACCAAGAGCCCTCCTGACATATCCCAATGACTGTCCGAGGCAGCAGCTTGAGGAGATCCTTCCAGGAGCTGCAGCTGCATTGCCCTGCACCCAGAGCCTTATCGCGCACGTCTCGGAACGTTTCTCCTGCAGAGACCTCTCGGCATCCTCCACTGCCGAGTGCCTTTAAGCTCTCCGAGGCTCGCAGGTCTCCCCCTGTGTGCCTGCATTCAGTGCCCCAGCCCCGCTCCTGGGCAGAGAGGTCTCTGCAGCTCTGCCCGCTTGCCAGCATCTATCTACGTCCCAGGAGCCTGGCCCAGCTCAGCAGCAGCAGACGCCCAGCCCAAGGTGGCTCTGCCTCTGCCCCGCTGGGCTCCCTCCGGGGCTCCCTGGGGCTCCAGGGGAACACCACGGGAAAGAGCCTAAAGCCAGCACTGTTGTTCCTTCCCTCAGGTGGCAGACGCACTGTCTTCCTGCAGTGCCATTTCTCTGATGAGGGACAGAGCTGAGTCGAAAAAACTTTTCTTGGAATTGCACAATCGTTCAATTTGGAAAGGACCCTTGAGAACATTGCCAACCATTAACCTGTGCCTAACAACTCCACACACCATGAGAACACGTGGGGTACCCTGTTTGGATGGTCAGCAAGAGCAACCAGTGAATTTTACACAATTTTACATCCTACCGTAATTTCAGAAACCTCCTTGCATAGACTGAAACACATTTAATAACTGAGTAAACCAACCAAACATTTCCCTCAAGTTATAACTGGAATTCAGCACTGTTTGGAGGCAGAGACAAGAGGTGACCACACCACTCTGTGAGAAGGGTGGATTGAGGGAGACCCCTGCTCATGTTTCTCCTAGAACACGGGAGTAGAAAATGAAATATTACTTTTAATAACGTACATTCCAATTACCACTGAAGATATGGAAGAAGATGCTAAAGCCCAACAGGTTTTACCAGGAAGAACAAAAGTTCCCTCCTGTGCTGTTTCCTTTCCCAGCCCATGGATACTTTCCTCAGTAACTGGAAGGGTAATCTGTGTGTCTACTGCACATGAACAATTTTTTGGTGGTAGATCTGCAGTCAGATTTATCTCCAACCTAACCATGTACCAAGGAAACGCAATTTTCAGCTGTACCTGCAGTGCCCTGCTAGGAACTGCACAGCTGGGGACTCCAGAAATAGCTGGGACCTCTTCTCCCAAGGAATCCACCAGTGACAGGAAGGAAAAACACTTCTCTGTGACACCAGGGGTCACTGCTTCAGCTGAGCTCTATTCCCTTTTCAGAATCACGCCAACCAAGTGCACAGTAGTTTTATCAAAAAAGCTTTTATCAAAACGTGACTTCCCTGGAACACTTCAGTTGTAGAGGCAGTAAATTTATGTACTGGGGTGGGAGGGACCTTAAAGCTCATCCAGTTCCAACCCCTGCCACAGGCAGGGACACCTTCCACTAGAGCAGCTTGCTCCAAGCCCGTGTCCAACCTGGCCTTGAATAGTGCCAGGGATGGGGCAGCCATAGCTTCTCTGGGCACCCTGTGCCAGGGCCTCAGCACAGGGGAGAACTTCTGCCTATGAGCTCATCTCGGTCTCCCATCTCCATGTTTAAAGCTATTCCCCCTGTCCTGTCCCTATAGGCCCTTGTAAAAAGCCCCTCTCCAGATTTCATGTAGGCCCTGTTTAGGTATGGGCTTAGTAAGGTCTCCCTGGAGCTTCTTCTCCAGGCTGGACACCCCTAGCTCAAAGACAAAGCCCCACTGACGCAAAGTCTGTGGTTGACAAGTTGCATAGATACGTAAGTACCAGGGGATGAAAACTGACATGCCATTGAAGATAGCAATGTCAAGTGTAGACGTGCTCTGTCATGGACCTACACTTGGAGCCCTTTGCAGAGGACAGCAGGCATTGTATGGCTGTTGAAACATTCAGTCACCAGCTAACTCAGAGCATCCTTGGGCTTCCTGAGGCTCCAGGGGAGCACCATGGGAAACAGCCTGAAGCAAGCACTGATGCTTTCTCCCTCAGCTGGGAGGCACACTGCCTTCCTGCAGTGTCATTTCTCTGATGAGAGACAGCTTGGTCTAAAGATTTTGTAGAATCATGCAACCATTTAGGTTGGAAAAGACCCTTAACATCGAGTCCACCATTAGCCCAACGCTGGCAAGTCAACACATTAACCATGTGCCTTTGAATACCTCCAGGGGTGGTGACACAACCACTTCAGCAGGCAGCCTGTTTCTTGTCCCCTCAGACAGGACAGGCAGGCCAGGACGGGCTGGGATCTCCTTTACCCCTGCTGCAGGATGGGATTCAGCCTGGTTAGCTGAGGCATCTCACCCTGGGACTGTAGCCGTGGGGCTGGAAGGGGACTCACCTCCCTCCCATGAACACCACAAACCCACACAAGGTCTCACTTCCTCGAAAGGTGAAAATGTACCCATACATAGATGATGTCTTAATCAGAGGAGTTTGCCCCAAAGAACTGCAGAAACAGCAGTGTGGCAAGCACTGTGGTGCAGAAGTTGAAGTTCCACCTAAGGAATGTCAGAAACCAAGCAGAAACCAGTCAAATCGGGGGGTACTTGGTGGATAGCAGCAGTGCAGTGATTGCTGCAGATACCTTCAGAAAAACAGAAAAAGAGCAGATGCCCCAGACTAGGAAGGAATTACAACAGGTTATGGGTCCTCCAGGATACTGGAGGAAACATGGACCTGGAGCTCCATCTATAGGGAGCCGTCAACCTCTTGGAATCAGTTCTCCCTCTTATCCTGGGTTGTCTTCTCCTCCTAGAGCTCCTGCGGGAATATTGTCCATTGGTGGAAAGACTTGGTTTGGATGAGAACTTCCTGGATATCACGGATGTGGTGGAGCAATGTGTAGGCCGCTTCCATCCAAGTGGATGGGCTGGGATCCGTGTCTCAGGCCATGTCTACAAGCACCAAGGTGAGTAGCCCGATCCACCTTGGCTTCAGAATAGCCAGAGAAGTGGACTTGGGAAAGTCCAGGTATCCTGGAATCATGGAATAGCTTGGAAAGGACCTTCAGGATCCATGGAGGCATCAGAGTGGCTTCAGTGCGCAAAGGGGCTCTGGAAAGGGCTTTGGATGAGGAGCTGGAGGGATGGGACCATGGGAAGCTTGGGATGGGATCTTGGGAAGTTCTTGGGATGGGATCTTGGGAAGTTCTTCCCCATGAAGCTGGTGGCACAATGGGGATCTTGGGAAGTTCTTGGGATGCGATCTTGGGAAGTTCTTCCCCATGAGGCTGGTGGGACAATGGGAATCTTGGGAAGTTCTTGGGATGGGATCTGGGGAAGTTTGTCCCCATGAGGCTGGTGGGACAATGGGAATCTTGGGAAGTTCTTGGGATGGGATCTGGGGAAGTTTGTCCCCATGAAGGTGGTGGGGCCATGGGAATCTTGGGAAGTTCTTGGGATGAGATCTTGGGAAGTTCTTCCCCGTGAGGCTGGTGGGACGATAGCATCTTGGGAAGTTCTTGGGATAGGATCTTGGGAAGTTCGTCCCCATGAGTCTGGTGGGACAGTGGGAGGTGGGAGATATCCCATCCCCAAGGCCAAGCTGGAGCAACCTGCTCCAGTGCAAGGTGGCCCTGGATGCACTTTAAGCTCCATCCATCCCATTCCATGATCTAGGAATGTGCTTCCACTTGATCCAGGAAACCAAACCCTCCTGCAGGACCGGAATGCCACCCCCTCACCACCACCCCCTGAAAAATCCATGGAATTTGGTTGACTCCCCACATCCTCCCCACTTCCTTCTCCTTCCCAGCCATCAACATGCAGGATCCAACCAATCGGAAGCTCGCCGTTGGATCCCAAGTGATGGAAGAGCTCCGGGAATGCCTTTACTCCACGTTGGGCCTCAGCAGCAGTGCTGGGGTGGCCACCACCAAGCTCTTGGCCAAGGTGGTCTCTGGGACCTTCAAGCCCAACCAACAAACCCTGCTTCTGCCTCACAGCACCCAGGAGCTGCTGAGGAACCTGGGACCCATCCGGAAGGTGCCAGGTAGGTTCTGGGGTCCCATCCAGGTGGGTGCTGGGGGCCCATCCAGAAGGTGCCAGGTAGGTGATGGGTCCCATCCAGGTAGGTGCTGGGGTCACATCCAGGAGGTGCCAGGTAGGTGCTGGGGTCCCATCCAGGTGGGTGCTGGGGGCCCATCTGGAAGGTGCCAGGTAGGTGATGGGTCCCATCCAGGTAGGTGCTGGGGTCCCATCCAGAAGGTGCAAGGTAGGTGCCGGGGTCACATCCAGGAGGTGCCAGGTAGGTGCTGGGGTCCCATCCAGGTGGGTGCTGGGGTCCCATCCAGAAGGTGCCAGGTAGGTGCTGGGTCCCATCCACAAGGTGCCAGGTAGGTGCTGGGTCCCATCCACAAGGTGCCAGGTAGGTGCTGGGGTCCCATCCAGGTAGGCACTGGGGTCCCATCCAGAAGGTGCCAGGTAGGTGCTGGGGTCCCATCCAGGTAGGTGCTGTGGTCCCATCCAGAAGGTGCAAGGTAGGTGCTGGGGTCACATCCAGGAGGTGCCAGGTAGGTGCTGGGGTCCCATCCAGAAGGTGCCAGGTAGGTGCTGGTGTCCCATCCAGGTAGGTGCTGGGCACCACAGGGAATTCATTCTTGCATTAGACCCAATGCTTGCGGTTTCCTTTAGGAGGCCGGAAGGGCTGGGTTGAGTTGAAGGCACCACCAGTATGGATGGGTCGTCTCCCACTTCCCATTATCCCATCATTCCCACAAGCAAGAACTCCCTCAGCTCCCATCCCAAGGACCCCTCGGATAGGATAATGCCATTCCCATGTCCGTATCCTGACAGGCATCGGCTCCAGGACCGCGGAACGACTGGAAGCGTTGGGTGTGAAAACCGTGGTGGATCTCCAAAGGTTTCCATCTACTGGCTTGGAGAAGGAGCTGGGAATTGCGCTTGCTCAACGGATCCGGAAGCTCAGCTATGGGCAGGATGAGGCCCCTGTGACACCATCAGGACCTCCTCAGGTAGGAGAATTCCTTGAAGGAATTCTCAAGGAAGTCCTTCCAGAAGGTTCTGAAGCTCCATGTGTCCACGATTCATTCCATATCTCCCTGCTTCTATTCCTCTTGGGAATCTGGGATAGAATCCAAGTGATGCGATTCCTTCTGCTCTTGGTCCTTTAGTGATGAAGATTCCTTCCGGAGGTGCTTCTCAGAGGCGGAAGTCCAGGAGAAACTGCGAACGATGCTTCCAAGCCTCTTGGAAAGGTGATTGTCTCCAGAGCTCTTCCCGGTGGAATCATGTTCCTCATGGAATGGCTTGGAAAGGGCCTTCTCCATGGAGTAAAGAGGGATATATGGGGGGGTTCATGGTGGCCTTGAAGGTCTTGTCCAAGCTCCCGATCCCATGATCCAGTGATCCATGATCCAATGCTGTGGCAGCTGCCATAGACTTGGAATAGCACTTATTCCTTGGTGCTCCATAGAATCCGCCAGGATGGCAGGCAGCCACGCACCATAAGGTTGAACATCCGCCGCTTCTCCTCATCGGGAAAGGGGTTCCATCGGGAATGCTGTCAGAGCCCTATCCCACCACATCTCCTTCCCAAATTTGGGAAAGGTAAGCTTGGAATGGTCCACCTTGTGCTGCTACAATGGGATGCCTTTCTCCAATCCCATTATTTAAGGTCATCCCATTCTCAGCTCTTTAAGCTTTGGGAATCTTTTCCATTCCTTGATCCCAAGAAAAGGGGGGATCTTTGGAAGCTCTTCCCTATGGGGCTGCTGGGACAATGGAATGGGCTGGAAGAAGCTCCGGCCTCCTTTGCCTTTGCTTCATCTGCTCCATGCCCTTATGTTGAGGCCACCAGGACATGGATGGAGCATCCATGTGGGAATATCCATGAGGGCTGGAATCATCTCCCATTGGAATCGGGCTTAGGCGGACATAGGAGACATTGAGACCAGGATGCTCCAAACTTTACCCTTTCCTACTCAACTCGCTGTTATTCCATGCGTTCCTTGGGATCTGATCCCTGTTTCCCAAGGGTTTTCCCATCTTGTAGATCCCGGGAGCCTCCTCTCGCCCTTGGGGAGCATCCTAATGAAGCTCCTGCGGAAGATGATCCCGACGGAGCTCCCGTTCCACCTCACCCTCCTCAACATCTGCTTCTCCAGCCTCCAGGAGCTTCCCACCAGGAAGGGCTCCATTGGCTTCTACCTCAAGGGCAAGGGCCCAGCACCCCCTTCTGGCCAAGGAGGGAGTGGCAAGGTGTTTGTCTAGGGTGCTTATGAGTGCTATGGGTGCTGAGGGTTCTATGGGTGCTGAGGGTTCTATGAGTGCTGTGGGTGCTAGGGTTCTGTGCATGTTGTGGGTGCTGAGGGTTCTGTGAGTGCTGTGGGTGCTAGGGGTGTTGTGAGTGCAAGGGTTCTGTGCGTGTTATGGGTGCTGGGGGTGCTGTAGCTGCTGGGGGTGCTGTGTTTGCTATGGCTGCTATGGGTGCTGGGAGTGTTGCTGGGGGTGTTATGGGTGCTGGGGGTGCTATGGGTGCTGGGGGTTCTGCAAGTGCTGGAGGTGTGGGTGCTGGTGGTGGTGGGGGTGTTACGGATGCTGTGCATGTTATGGGTGCTTGGGGTTCTATGGGTGTTGGGGGGTCTGGGAGTTCTAGGGGTGCTGGAGTTCTGTGGGTGCTGGGGGTGCTATGAGTGCTATGGGTACCGTGGGTGTTTTGGGTGCTGGGGGTGCTGTGGTTGCTATGAGTGCTATGGGTGCTCGGGGTGCTGTGTTTGGTATGGGTGTTATGAGTTCTTGGGATTCTGTGGGTGCTGGGGGTGCTATGCTTGCTGGGGGTTCTATGGGTGCTGGGGCTGGTATGGTTGCTGGGGGTCCTATGGGTGCTGGGGATGCTATGGGGGTGCTGTGGGTGCTGGGGTTGCTATGGTGGTTGGGGTTCTATGGGTGTTGGGGATGCTGTGGGTGCTATGGGCATTGTTGGTGTTGTGGGTGCTGGCGGTGGTGTGCGTGCTATGGGTGCCTAGAGTTCTGGGGGTGCTGTGGGTGCTGAGGTGCTGCGGGTGCTGAGGGGTGCTATGTGTGCTGGGGGTGGTGGGGGTGCCTTCGGTGCTGGGAGTTCCGTGGGTGCTGAAGGTGTTGGGGGCACTGTGGATGCTGTGATTGCTATGGGTGCTGGGGTTCTGTGTGTGCTATGGGTGCTGGGAGTGCTGTGGTTGCTGTGGGTGCTGGAGTTCTATGGGTGCTATGAGTGCTGTGGGAGCCTTCTCCTGGCCTTTGTCCGCCTGGAGCAGGCTCCAAGGTGCCCTTGGCTGTGGCTCAGGCCGTGGCTGCTCCCTGGTTAGTGACCCCCAGGCTGCTCCTGCTTTGATCTCTGCTCTTTCCATAGGAAGCTGCAGCTTCCCAAGGGAAGGGGAGCGCCTCTTGCAGTGGAATTCCCAACATCAGGAAGCTTCCCCAGGGAGAGGAAAGCCCACAAAGACCCAGAGCAATTCCGTCTTTTCCTTCCATTGCCCAGGAAGTCCTTCCGGAAGCGCTTCAACAAGAACTCCCTTCGCAGCTGGAATTCCATGCTGGGAATGTTCTGGCTCAGCCCTCAGTGCCTTTTCCCAAAGAGATCCAAAACCCTTCCCAAAATCCAACAGGATTAAGCAGTGCTGCTTGCCCTGCAGGGTGTAGTAACTCTGTAGGAGCAACCCAGGCCTCTGAGTACCCCAGCAGGACATGGATCAGGATGGAGAAAGAGCCTCCAGAAGTTGGGATGATCCCGAGTGGGTCATGTGCTTCCAGCTGGGATAAGGAGGCCCCTGCAGCAGCATCGATGGAGCAAACCCATAGTAAAGACGTAGTAATTCCTCCTGATGTGGATACAGAGACCTTCTATGAGCTCCCTGTGGAGCACAGCAACGGGAATTGTTGGCCCAATGGAAGAGTGGATCCCAACGGATGGATAAACCCTTGGGAAAGCCGAAGGCAAGGAAAAGGAGGAGGATGGAAGCGCCCTGCGGCTCCAACAGCTTGTAGAGATACCTTAAACCCCGGGGAGAAGGGGTCGGAAGGAGGGAAGCAGCTCTCGGAAGCGTTTTACGCCTGGAATGGGGTCAGAGTAAAGGGGATGCTCCAACTCCAGACATTCCCTTCCCAAAGAGGCCATAACCACAGTGTAAGCCTGTAGTAACCCCAGTGTAAACCTGTAAAAACCCCACTGTAAACCTGTAGTAATCCCATTGTAAACCTGTAGTAACCCCATCCCAAAGCATTCCCCATGGCGTTCAGAGCGGGCGTTCCTGCCTCATTCCCACCCGGAGCAAAGCAGGAGTTGCTGTTTAACGCTTCCGCTTGGTGTGGATCCACCTCAACCCCAATGTAAATCCATTTCTCCTTGGATAGTGGATCCAAGGGGTTGAGAAGTGAATTCAAGGGCAAATTCCACGTGGATGCAGGGCTTGGGATGCTGCTTCTCTCCGTAAAGCACCTCAAGGCCATGGAATGCAAGGGATTACAAGAGATGGGAAAGCATCCTCTGGATGGGAATTCCTAAAGGTAAGGGTTACTCCAAGGTGGGTGAGTTACGCGCTCTTTACGCATCCTTTACCACCAGCCCTGGGGCTCGGAGCAGTGGGGTCGGAGGTGAGGACCCATTAGGGTTTAGGTGCTGGTATGCCATGGGTGATTCCCATGGATCCAGGGAAGCCGTCAGTGGCTCCCGGTTGGAATCCCAAGGTATCCCATAGGTGATGCCCATGGCTGCAGGGCCCCGAGGAGCTCCCATCGCCACCCTGGAGGGAGGGCGCCGCCGCGGGGCATGATGGGAGTTGTGGTCCTCCTTAGCGCTGCAGCCAATGCCGCGCCTACATCTTCCCTAGTACCCTGCGCTTCGCCGCCATTCCGCCGCGAAGAACACTGGGAGTTGTAGGCTTGCTAGAGCCAGCTGTAAAACTGCGCCTACAACTCCCGTGAGGTACTGCGCGCAGGCTCTAGCCGACCGCGGGGCATGCCGGGAGTTGTAGTCCTCCCTAGCGGTGCAGTCTGCTAAGCCTACAGCTCCCAGGATGTCGTGCGCGCCGGCCGCCGTTCCGCATCGGGGCATGATGGGAATCCTAGTCCTTGTTGGCGCAGCTCAATGCTGCGCCTACAACTCCCAGCATGCTCTGCGCGGCGCCATTTTGTGGCGGAGCGCGGCCCCTTCAAACACGCTCCGCGGGTTGAGGTGAGAGCTGTGGGGATGGAGGCGGATTCCCGGCGGGATGGGAATGGGGCGGGATGAGGCCCCTTTAAAGAGGTGCATTCTATGTGGTGACCGTGTCTTGTGAGGGAAAGGGGAGGGATAATGGCGGCCTGGTGGGGGGTAATGGCGGGGGGGAGGGTGGGAGGGTTGGTGACTATGTGGGGCTGATAGTGATGATGTGAAGCTGATGGTGACGATGTGGGGCTGATGAGGATGTGGGGCTGATGGTGATGATGTGGGGCTGATGGTGATGATGTGGGGCTGATGGTGATGATGTGGGGCTCATGGTGACGATGTGGGGTTAATGGTGATGTGGGGTGATGCGGATGATGTGAGGCTGATGCTGATGCTGTGGGGCTGATGGTGATGTGGGGATGATGGGGATGTGGGGCTGATGCTGATGATGTGGGGTGATGCAGATGATGTGAGGCTGATGGTGATGCTGTGGGGCTGATGTTGATATGGGGCTCATGCTGTTGATATGGGGCTCATGCTGTTGATGTGGGGCTCATGCTGTTGATGTGGGGCTGATGGGGATGATGTGGGGCTGGTGCGGGGCTGCTGATGCTGATGCGGGGCTGATGGTGCTGATGCGGGGCTGATGGTGACGATGCGGGGCTGATGGTGATGATGTGGGGCTGATGGTGACGATGTGGGGCTGATGGTGACGATGTGGGGCTGATGCTGCTGTGGGGCTTATGTGGGGTTGATGGTGCTGAACATCCTCTCCTATATCCTTCCCCCCCTCCCCCCCATTCCCACTGTTATTCCAAATCCCATCTCTTCATTCCCTGCCTTGTGCTTCCCTTTGGATCCCAATGGTCATCCCAAAGGGACCCATCCTGCTTCATGTAATAGATGCTGAGTAACCCCTTTAGTGTACGTTATTCCTTGTCCTTTCCTTGTAGATGCATGGGGAAGATTCGCACATGGATCATGGCTGGAAAACCTGGATCAGCCCCTGCATCCCTGGTGTCCTCCCTCTTTACTCCCTGGAGCAGCCGTTGTTCCCAGCCCTGTTCCATCCTTTACAAGGAGCATCCCTACAGCTCCGCATCAGAAGCCTTGGAAGCCTACATTGAGGACTTCAACCTGAGCTAAGCATCTCCCTGTGGAAGAATGGGGAAGATCTGCATCCATGGGAGCATTCCTAAGGGAATCAGGCTTCCCAAGCGCTGTGCCAAGGAAAAACAAGGTAGTGATTGCTCCTTTTCCCCCCTCTTCTTCCCTTTCCGTTTTCCCTTTTCCTTTCACTTTTCCCTCTTCCCTTTTCCCTTTCCCTTTTTCCTTTCCCTTTCCCTTTTTCTTCTTCCTTTCCCTTTCCCTTTCCTTTTCCTTTTCCCTTTCCCTTCCCTTTTCCCTTTTCCTTTTCCCTTTTCCCCTTTCCCCAGTAGTCCATGCACTAAGGAATGATCTCGTTCTCCCTGTCTCTGTGTATATGTGGATGTAAGTATGTAAGAGTGATGATATATTGAAAATGTGGGATCTGAGCATGACGTGAATAGTATGGAATAAGGGGGGGATACTGTCCTGGGTTCAGCAGTAGCAGTCATTTTTCTCCTCCTTGGTAGCTGGTGCAGTGCTGTGTTTTGATGTTCGGCCTGGGAACAGAGCTGATAACAATGATGTTTTGGTCTGGCCAAGGACTTTGTGAGCTTCATGCTCTGCCAGGGAGGAGGGGAAGCCAGGAGGAAGCAGAGACAGGACACCTGACCCAAACTGACCAAAGAGGTATTCCATACCACAGCACGTCATGCCCAGGAGGTAACTGAGAGTTACCCGGAAGGGCTGGGAGACTGCGGGGTTGGACAACGTATCAGTCAGTGCTTGGTTGGGCGAGGTGGGGTGAGTTATCGGTCAGTGGGTGGTGAGGTGATGTATTCTCTTTCCTTGTTACTTCCTTTATCATTATTATTATTGGTGGTAGCAGTAGTGATTTGTGTTATACCTTAGTTACTAAACTGTTCTTATCTCAACCCGTGGGAGTTACATTCTTTTCATTCTCCTCCCCATCCCTCCAGGAGCGGGGGGGAGGAAAACGGGGGGAGTGAGAGAGCGACTGCATGATTTATGGCTGACTGGGTTTAAACCATGACACAGGGAAACAGCTTTAGCATCACACATCAATGATACATGGTAGGGGGGAGTCCCAGGGAAGCCTCTCCACCCTAATGGCACATTGGAGCCAGACTCTTGTTTCATTGCAGCCATTGGAGTAGAAACAAGATGTCCTGCAAAGGGCTAAAGCAAGACAGCCGTTGTTTGAGCTTATCTCAGCTTATGTATGCATTAAGGATATACCTATCAAACAGGTGCCAAGAAGGACTTATCGTCATTTGCATAGTCATTATCATGTCACACAATTCAAGAATGACAAATTGCATTTAGATACAATAACATTTTACGACACACAAAGATGTACTCCAGATCTTGAGAACTGATCCTCAGGGCCAGGAAACGTCTGCACTGCAGTGTTTCCTTCTGTGACCACCCCTTGAATCCCCCAGACACACCTTTTACCCTGGTCACCATCGCACACAGCGCTGATTCAGCGCGGCAGGGGTTCCGCAGTCCCTGCTCTGTCTGGGGCTGTGCCCATCTCCTTGCCTGGGTTGCCCACAGCAGTGGTTCAGGACTGGGGCAGTTCTCAGGCAAACTCTCTCGAGCTGCACACACACGGTGTGCATGGGACACACAAGGTGGGGGGATCAGATCTTTGCCTGATGTGAAGGGGCAGTGAACAGCTCTCCTCAAGGAGCTGCCTGCTCTTGGCATCCCTGCACCAAAAGCTCATCACCTGGGTTCAGCCTCCTGAGAGCCCAGCCCTGGTGGGGCACAATGGTCCTGCCGCCATCCCCAGCCTGCCCAGCCCCTGCCCCAGCGTGGGCTCCAGCCCTGCCTGCGCTTCCCCTGCTGGGTCAGGTCCCTCTTCCCGTGCTCTCCTGGCACAGCCCAGCCCACCTCACCCCACTGCATCCCTGCTGTACCCCCTGCCCACCCTACTCCATCCCAACCCACAGCCCTGACCCCACCACTGCATCCCTGCTCCTGACCCCCTGTCCCCAGCTCAATCCCACCCCACATCCCTGCCCTTCCCATGCAATCCCTGCCACAGCACCGCTCACCCCACTTCTGCCTGGCTCCATCCTCCTTGATCCTGGCTCCACCCCAGCTTAATCCTGGTTTGAACATGGCTCCATCCCACACCATCCCACTCGATACCATGGTGGCAGGGTAGGGAGAGGGGAAGCTGGAGCCGAAGGTTCCTGCCAAGAAACACCAAGTGCTGGAGCTCACCTGCGTCTGCCCCGGGAGCAGGGTCAGGCCCCACAGCTCTGCTCCTGCCAGCGCTGCCGAGCCCTGCACTCACTCGATGGTGCCATCGGAGCGCCCCACACAGCGCAGCACGGGCTGGGCCGTTGCTCTGGCTCCGGCAGAGGCACAACTGCCTCGGGAAGCTGCCAGCGAGCAACGAGAGCTGAGAAGCGGCTGCAGAAGGGCTCTGCTGTGGGGCTGAAAGCCAAGGGTGGTGCAGGGAGAGGAAAGGAAAGGGAAGGAGAGACTGCAGGGCCTCAGCTGTTGGGCTTCCTTCAGAGGAGGTGGCGGTGCTGCCCTCGATCCTGGCTGTTCTCCAGGCCTGACCTGCCCTCAGGGGGCTGCAGGGGCCTCTGCCGAGGCCAGCAGCAGAGACAGGATGTTCTGCACAAATGTCTGCACCTGATCCTGGGCCTGACTCGGTGCTGAGAGCTCTTCTGCAGCCAAATGGGGATCGTGTTTTACAGTCACACAGTCACAGCCTGGTTTGCGGTGGAAGGGACCTTAAAGCTCACCCAGCCCCAACCCCTGGGTGCCCAGTGGCCATGGGCACGATGCTGCCGCCATCACAAAGCCTTGGCGGTCGCTGTGGATTTGCCCATCGTGACGGGGCCTCCAAGGTGAGCGTGGGCTATTTAAGGAGGGAGAGCCTTGCAGTAACTGGTGCAGAAGAGACCCCTCCCTCGGGAGGCTGCATCTCCTGGGGCTGTCCTGCGCATCCAGGTCTGTGTTCTTTGACTTTGCAATCCTGTTTTAGTGTTGGCTTGAAACACATTGTGGGCGCAAAGCAGGAGCCTTCTGTGTGCAGGAGCTGCTGGTGTCAGAGGAGATGAGAAGGTGTCAGGGCCCACCGGGCTTAAAAGCATTTATATTAGTGTGTATAATTTGTAATGTTAATACATACGTTACCGTTAAAGTCATTCAGAAAAACTAAGACACACACACACGCACATATATATGTCTGAGCCCGTAATGCTGTGGCAGTTCTGTAAAGTCCACTTGCCAGTAGTCTTGTGGACAGTTGCCTTTGTTGTTCCAGGTGGGGGGCCTCTTAGCATCGTAAACAAGGTTCACACTTCTTTATAACACTTTTATAATTCCAGTCATTTGCATACTCAGAACTTGGAGCTTTAAAGCCTCAGTCATTGATTCTGTTCCCCCTTGTGTTGCCTGGTGGTTTTCTTCTCATAAGCGGTTGGGCAGCTATTACTTGCCTGTTTGGTGTAACCCACCATCCTTCATCGTGTTTCTTGGCTCCTATGACTAGGTAATTTTCCATCCTCTGTTTGATAACTTGGAACTTCATTATCCAAGCTCTGATACTGGTGAAGCAATATTAATGAAAGGTCCCCACCCACAGCTTCTTTGGCTGCTTTGTCAGCAATGTCATTACCGATATTCACTGGAGTGTTATCAAACTGATGTGCCTTAAAAGCAAATTTTGACTTTCTGACAATTTCAGAAGTCTCAGTAGCACCACCAGCTCAGCTTTCTGTGCTGATGTGTTGGGGGAGGAGGAATGCAGGGCTTTAGTGTCTGTTATGTTTGGTTTAGCTCTATTATGTTAAGGTCTGTAAACAGTTGTGAGTCAGCACTCCTGCTTCTGGATCTGTTGTCAAAACCGCTGCTGGTTCTAAAGGTTTGATACTTTCAACTCTACGTCCTCTTGTCATAGAAGCGCAGCCTGCCTGGGGAAAGCCACTGACTACTTTTCTGTTCCAGGATGGTTATTAGCATGTGAAGTACAAATACAGACCATTTTTGTCCCAGTGTATTCGATAATTTTTTTCTGTTAGAGGCTCTAGTCCTTTTCTTGCTTCCAGTTTTATAGGATACTGTTTCTGTCTTAGCAGTGTGATGTTTGGTTTTAGAAGAATAGTTACTGCTGCTGCATCTCGTGATTGTCCTGGTGCTCTGGCAGCCCATACTTGCAGATATACCCACTTCCTCTGGGATATCCGGCTCAGTACCTGGTTTCTGTAACAAAAACTCGGGCCTCCACAGCCTTTTCATCAGGAACATGTACCTGAATTTTCTTTCTTTAACCCTAATTGCTGCATGTAATTTACTCAGTATATCTCTATCCAATAACAGCACAGGCCACTCAGGCATGCAAAGGAATTTATGGGTCAACATCTGTTTGCCAGTTTCTCAAATGCAAAGGAAGGCCGGGTTCCTGTCCACCTGGGGCACCAGTGCCTGAAGCTGTTTGTTTGCTTAATTGCCCTTTACAAGTATTTATAACAGAATAAGTAGTTTCTCTTTCTACAAGAACTTTTACCTTCTCATTCCCCAACCTAACTGTAGCCAGGGGCGCTGCTGGGGTGGGATTCAAATCTTCCCCGCTCCTCCTCAGTCTTCATCTAAAGTAATAATTCTTTTTGCCTGTCCTGACATTCCACTAAATCTCCGGTGTTTATTTTGATTCTGAGGGCATTTTCCCTTTGAGTGCAACCTGTGGAGTCTGTTCACAAACCTTTCCATGTAATCCTTGTTTCCTCTCCTCCCTTTCTTGGGGGATAGCTACAAGCAGCAATTTTTCTCTCTTTTCTTTCCCCTAAAGATTCCAGTTTTACTCTGGAGCTTATCTTATGCTCCCGCATATATATTAACAAATTCCTAGTTGAAACCTGACACACTATAACCCACAAAACACAATATTGTATTATATTAATAATTATATTAATTCTATCAATAATATATATATTAATAATCAGGGACTGAAAGCCCTCCCCAGTACCACTGAACCATTTGAACCATTGCAGAGAACTTTCACCAGAGCAATATTGGTCCGATTGTGATAAGTCTCCAAAGCCACATCCATTATTTTTACCAACTCACGTTGGTCCTCCCCCTTAAGCTTTTGTACCTTTTTCCTTATGTCTTCCACAGATTGACTTTTTGTTAACTGGCCTAACTCTTTCCTTCCTTCCTCCGATTCAGGATCTATGTTAGTATATTTATGCATCATGTCTTTTAATCTTCCCATGAATCCAGCAGTTGATTCATTTACATCTTGCTTTATTTCATGTAGCTTAGACCAGCTCACTGCCTTGGGGACCGGATTCCTAGTACTGTCTAAAATCTACCTCCGATATTGTTTCAAAGCTTGCCTGTCCCAGTTAGGATAGGGGGTAGGAATGTGAAGATTCACTGTACCTATCGCTGTGCCTGCTGTTATTTGTTGCTGTACTGCGGTCCGAGCCGTACGAATAATCATATTTCTGTCAACACTCTTGAAAGCAGGATGTGTAATTACCAGCCACTTGTTTCCAACTCTTCAAATCTATAATGGTAAAGGGAATCTTCATCATGAGCAGACCATCATTACGCACCGCTTGTCTTAAAGGTACAATCACAGTTTCCCCTCATTTTCCCCTAGTTTGCCTTGCTGTAAGGCAAAATCCTTCAGCGCGACCCCCCTATATCTCAGGTGCCTGTGCTGGTGCTTGTGCTTGATTCTCATTGTCAGCACCTTCAGCCCCATTATTCACAGTACCCCTTCTCCAGGGGCCTACCATCAAATCGAAATCCTCCTCCACATTCCTCAAATGTTTAGTGCATAACTGCCCTGTGGTGCACAAAGACCAGTAGCATTTAAGCAGATTTCACGGTCTTTCTCCAAGGACAATACTGACAGGTCCTGGAGTGCAAAATGAAAATTGCAATCCTTTTGCTGTTCCAGATGATATCTCAAAGTGAAAAACATTTCTGCATAAGCTACTTCATCCCACTTTCCTTCTCGTCTCAAGAATAACATGTGACAGTATTCTACCAGAGTCTCCTGAGTAACCGAACCCCTCGGGGGTCCACGACTTTGTTCCAGTCTCCCGAGTGACTGAACTACGCAGGGGTTCACCGATTCGTTTCCAGTGTTGTGAAATGCAACCCAGTGGGGATTTCTTCAAACCCCCCTTTGGAGGCAGTGGTACCCATGATCCTGACCTCCACTAAATACCAAAGTCCAGACAACCAAAACTATACTGCCTTTTACCCACCGCGCAGGGCGTCCCTCTCTGCCTTACGTGGAAAGGGACCAAAAAGAATGCCTTTTTAAAGAAATTAAATCGGGGTCTCCCCGAGGTCCCGCGTTGGTCCTTCAGGCAAACTCCCCCGATGCCAGCGTGAAGGTCCCAGGGTCTCCCTGGATCCATGGGAAACACGGCTGAGTGTCCCTGTTCAGGCGCCAAATTGTTACCCTAAAAGTCGGTCAGAGAAACTCTCTAAGGCTCAATTTGGACTTTCAGAAAGCAGCATTCTTCATTGCAGCGCTGGGCGCACACGAGTCCTTTCACAAAGGTGAGCACACCTGGTACTTGCCGACAGCAGCTCTGTATTTAACATACTCATGCATATTCACAGCTTTTCCAGCAACTAGTTCTAATATTTGCATCCTAATTATGCATGCGCTTTCTTGCTGAGTGGGGTCTTTGGTGGGCACCGATAGTCTTCCTCACTGTGTTTACTGAATGACCTCAGTGCTTGCTCAAGCTCGCAAGGTCCTAGTGCCCAGTTAGCAGTTGCTATGTCCTTGCTTCTGCTGTTCCAGTCTCGCCCCACGCTGGGCACCGCTCTGCTGTCTTGAAGGCTGGCATCCGTGGTCTTATTTACTGTCTCCTTAGGTGTTACCAGTCCCATGATGTTCCTTCCCCCATCAGCCAAACCTTCCTTTCTCTCTACATGTTAGTAAGGTAGAACAATTTGGCCTATTCTCCTATGCCAAAGGCACACACACTGTTGTTAGTGTAACATTTAAGGTTACAACGCAGTAACCACAGGGACACGCTGGGGACATGGGGACATGGTGACCGTAGGGACATGGTGGGTCACGTGGAGACCATGGGGACACAGACATCACAGTGACCATTGGGACATGGGGACCACAGGGGTGGCTGATTCTGGAACACCCCATGTTAAGGTGTGCAAGGCCACAGAACCGCTGCATCAACCCTGCACGATGGCTCCAGGGTTTGTGGGGAGCTTCCAACCTCTGCCTGGGAGTCCCTGTTCCAGAGGCACCCACAGTTCCTCTGGTTGCTGCAGCCCTGGCTTGTCTTGGGAACTGGAGCAGTTACTTGGTGTGAAGGGTTTCAAGGCTGCCTGGGCAGGCACGGGCGCTGGTGCTGGCCTCAGGGCTGAGCTCCCATCCCCTGGTCAGGCAGCAGGGCTGGTGCTGGCCTCAGGGCTGAGCTCCCATCCCCTGGTCAGGCAGCAGGGCTGGTGCTGGCCTCGGGGCTGAGCTCCCAGCCCCCTGGGTGGTGTTTTGGCTGGGATAGAATTAATTCTCTACCCTGTAGCTGATGCAGTGCTGTGTTCTGGCTTTATTGTGGCAATTAACACTGGTAACACACTGATGGTTCAGTTGTTGCTCAGTAGCACTTACCCTGATCAAGGACTTTTCAGTCTCTCATGCTCTGCAGTGAGGAGGGGCACAAGAAGCTGGGAGAAAGCAGACAGGACACCTGACCCAGACTAGCCAAAGGGGTATTCCATCCCACAGCACGTCATGTCCAGTATAGAAACTACAGGGAATCACCCAGAAGGGATGGGATTGGGTCAGGCTGGGTATCGCTCAGTGGGTGCTGAGCAATTACATCGGGCGTCACTGCTGGTTAGCATTTTCCTTTCCCGTTTCGTTTTATGCTCTGTCCCTTTTAAACCACAACAGTTCTACAGGAGCAAAGTTTGCTGTACAGCTCTTAATAGTGATTTTAGTGATGGAAGATTTTACCTTTTCTGTTGTTGCTCCAGGTTTGGTTTTTCACTTATTTTCATGACTTTGTTCTTGTTTTTTTAAAGAGCTCTGGCTGGTGGGTGAGTTATTTCTCTCTTCATAATTCCTGCAGGTTTCTAACCCGTGCCTTGCTCCTTCAGCTGCTGATTGCCAGGTTTTCCATGTGGGTCCTTCCCTCCGTGTGTGTCCTGTGCCTGTCCCGGGTCCGCAGCGTTCTGTCCGCAGCCTGGCGGAGGTGCGGAGCGGTTCCTGCTCCCCAGCTCCCTGTGGCCGTAGTTGTGGTCGCTGCTGTTTCCCTGCCATGGACAGATTCTCAACCTGCAGCTGAGGGTCGTTTTCCACAGGGTGGTCTTGTCTGGAGCTGGGGCACGGGGAGCTGGCCCAGACGGTCTGCACTGTCGGGTCGGGCTGTGGGACCGCATGTTGAATCGGTGGGATTTGTGCTCACAGTTAATAGTGCACAGTGTAGGGAACACAGGAATCTGGCTTGTTTTTCATGCGGATTGAAATAAAAGGAAGCACTTGATGGGATGGAGCCATCCCTTTATTGTGGGGTTGCGGGATGAAGAATGCTGCGAGCGTGCAGGGGAGCACAGTGTGACTGGCTGCAGGGCCTGGAGGTTTTTCTCCCACTGAGACTGAGTCTGCGGCTCTGGCAGCAGAGAGCAGAAGCTGGTCCCCCCGCGGTGACTCCCGGAGCACCCCTGGGTGCCCAGTGCCATAGGCACAATGCTGCTGCCATCACAAAGCTGTGGCAGTCGCTGTGGAGACGCCCATTGTGATGGGGCCCCCACGGTGAGCGTGGGCTCTTTAAGGAGCGAGAGCCCTGCAGTAACCAGTGCAGAGGAGAGCCCTCCTTCGGGAGGCTGCATCTCCCGTGGCTGCCCTGCGCATCCAGGTCCGTGTTCTTTGACTTTGCAATCCTGTTTTAGTGTTGGCTTGAAACACATTGTGGGTGCGTGCTGTGAAGGGAGGAAAAGCTGTCAGGAGATGAGCTGGTGCCATCCCAGCTGTAGGAGCAGGGGATGGGTGAGGAGGTGGCACTGGGTTTGTTCATGTGCTTGGAGCTCAGCTTTGCCTGAAGAGGTGCTGGGGGCGAAGCAGGAGCCTTCTGTGTGCAGGAGCTGCTGGTGTCAGAGGTGCTGAGAAGGTGTCAGGGCAGGAGCAGCCCCTGGGCAGTGCAGCTGCTGGTGCTGTCATTGGGAGCTCAGTACAAGGGGACCTGCCTGGCTCCTGCAATGCCCACGCAAGCCCACCGGGCATTGCGCAAGGTGGGAAGGAGCTGATGGGCTCTGGGCACACGTGTGCAATCCTGACTGGGGCAATGCCCGTGGGAGCCCCTGTGCTCCCCCAGCAACGGGGCCAGGACAGGAGATGTTGCTGGGCCTCCCCTGCCCTTGGCAAGCACTGCCCCAGCCCCAGCAACACTCGGGAGCTGCGCTTCCTGAGCCAAAGAACGCTGCTTCCAGCTGCGTGCCCGTACAAAGAGCCCAGCTCCAGGAGTGCAAACGTCCAGCCCCTGCTGTCACAGCAAAGGGGCCAGGACAGGGTCAGTGTTGAAACCCAGCCGGGAACTCAGCACCAGCAGCCGCTCGCTCAGCACCTGGGTGGGATGGGGAGGAGAATGGGAACAACGTAAAACCTGCGGGTGGAGATGAGAACAGATCAGGAACTGAAATCAAGTACAATACTGTAATATTAATAATAATACCAACAACACAAATAGTAATTATTATTGTTATTATTATTACTATTATTGGTATTATTATTATTATTATGGGTCCCCCCAGATCTCCAGTTCCCCCTCCCCAGTGATCTGTAGGGTGGTTTCTGGTGGCTATAGCCCCTGTTTGAGGGCTCTGGTGGTCCCCAAATTATTCTCCCCCCCCCCGAGTTTGGGGACCTACCCATGAGCACCTCCCCATGAGCACCCAAATTCCTCCCATTCACCTCCATTGGCCAACATGGGGCACCAAAGAGAGACACAGGGTGCCCTGGGACAGATGTACCCTTATTTTGGGACATGGAGGGGTCCCCCAAATCCCTTCACCCCCCTGGGGAGTTTTGGGGAGAAGCCCAGAATCCCCCCTGAGCCTCCAAATCCCTTCTGAACACCCAGGCTCTCTTCCTCCAACACATCTCCACCATTGGGGAACATGGGGCACCAAGGAGAGACTTGGGGTGCCGTGGGATGGATGTACACGACCATGTTGTGGAACATGGGGGGTCTCCCAAATTACTGTGCTCGCTATGGGGATTTTTGGAGACCCCCCATGAACCCTGAAATCTCCCATGAACCCCTAAATACCTCTGAAGCCCCAGGTTCCTCACATTTATGCAAAGGGACCACATGGGGCATCCAGTGATGCCCCAGGCAGCCTGGGACAGATATACTGTCCATTTTCAGGAGACGGGGGGTACCCCAAATCTGTGCACCCCCGGGACAGTCTTGGGGACCTCCCTGAACCCCAAAACTCCCCTGAATCCCCAAATCTTCCTCTGAACCCTCAAATTCCCTGCACTTACTGCCATGGGGAAGCACAGGGCATCTGGCGAGACTCAGGGTACTGAGGGACAAAGGTGCCTCTACTGAGGGACATGGGGGTCCCCCAGATTCCTGCCCCCTGGGAGCTTTGGCCCCTGCACCCCCCCACAGAGGTGTCCCTGCAGTCACTGCAGGAGCTGCGGCAGCACGAGGCCAACGTGAAGCTGCTGCAGCAGCAGCGCTGGGACCTGAAGGAGCTGCACAAGAAGCACCTCCAGAGCCTCTTGGCTCTGCACAAGCACCTGGCAGCCAGGTGGGACCCCAGAACCTGGCACCCCCGAATCTGGCACCCCCTGCACCCCAAAATCCCAGCAGGGAGCCCCAAATCCCCCAAACCCAAGCCCTGCAGCTCCAAATCCACCCCGGCTCAGTGCAGCGGCCAGAAGCCTCCTGAGAAAGGGGTGCTCTGAAAAGTGGGGTCCCCCCAGCACCTGCCCTGGGGTTCCCCAAAATGCTCTGAGACCTCAAATACACTGGGGGGACCCCAACATTGCTTTGGATGTTTCCAGGGCCCTTTGGCGAGGGGCAGTGTGGTTTTGGGGTGCCCCTTTATTGGGGTGACACTTTTGGAGGGTCCACTCCCTCTGGACCACCGAATTCACTACTGAACACAAAGCAATCGTGGTGCCCCCAAAATCCTGGGGTAACCCCAAATCTTTCTGCAGCAAAAGACTAGCAGGCAGGACCCCCAAATGGGGGGCCTGTAGCACCCCCAAAGTGAAATGCACTCTGCCATCACCAGAGGCCCCCCCAAATGAACCCAGGGACCCAAAATCCTGGAAGTCCCTCACCAAACAACCCTGCCCCGAACTGTGAGTGCCCCAAAAATCTGCTCCCCCCCTCCCCCACCCCAAAGCCACCCAGCCCCAAATTGTTCTTTGTTGCCCCCAAACCACACCTTATGGGGCACCCCAACGCCACCTCCCCCTCTGGCATCAGGGAGCTGGGGGGGAGGGTGGCCCCAGAGTAGCAGGGTGCCTAATTTGGGGTGTCCCCCCCAAAAGACCACCCCCAAGTAGGTCACGTGGGGGATGAGCAGGAGCACCTGCAGCAGGTACTGGAAGCTCTGAGAGGGACTGTGAAGGACTGCGAGGGACTGGGAGCACCTGCAGCAGGGAGTGGGAGCACTGGGAGGGATTGGGAGTTGGGCACAACCTCAAGCGGGAAAATGTGTGGCAGGGACTGGGAGCACTGGGATATTGAAACCCCAGCAGTATCTGGGGCCATAGTGGCCTATATTGGTCTGTACTGGTGCAAACTGGTCTGTACTGCTCCATACTGGGATGTGTAAATTTGCGGAAAACCCCAAGTTGGGTGTGAGTGTTGATCTGCTGGTTTCTACTTGGTTTCTGGCAGTGCTCAGATGGAACTTTGACATCATGTAGTGCTTCCCACACTGCTGGTGCTGCTTCCCCTGCCTCTGTGGGGGAATCTCCTCTGATTAAGACATCATCTACATAATGGTACATTTTCACCTTCATAGGAAGTGAGACCTTGTGTGGGTTTGTGGTGTTCATGAGAGGGAGCTGAGTCCCCTTCCACCCCCAGGGCTACAATCCCAGGATGAGATGCCTCAACTGACCAGGGTGAATCCCTTCCTTCAGCAGGGGTAATGGAGATCCCAGCCTGTCCTGGCCTGCCTGTCCTGTCTGATGAGGGGACAAGAAACAGGCTGCCTGCTAAAGTGGTTGTGTCACCACCCCTGGAGGTATTCAAAACACGTTCTGAACAAGGGACATGGTTAATGTGTTGACTTGCCAGTGTTCGGTTAATGGTGAACTTGATGTTCTTAAGGGTCTTTTCCAACCTAAATGATTCCATGATTCTACAAAATCTTGTTGTTTAGACCAAACTGTCTCATCAGAGAAATGACACTGCAGGAAGGCAGTGTGTTTGCCGTCTGAGGGAGGGAACATCAGTGCTTGCTTCAGACTGTTTCCCATGGGGTTCACCTGGAGCCCAGGGAGCCCAAGGATGCTCTGAGTTAGCTGGTGACTGGATGTGCTTCAGCAGCCATACACTGCCTGCTGTCCTCTGCAAAGGGATCCTAGTGTAGATCATGACAGACCATGTCTGTCTTTGCTTCTTTACAGCTGTTTTTCTTTCCCACTTGTGATGTTGCTGTCTTCAATGACATGTTAGTTTTCATCCCCTGCTACTTCAGTATCTGCCCTCCTTGTCTGACCCACAGACTTTTCGTCAGTGGGGATCTGTCATTGTCTTTGAGCTGGGGGTGTTCAGCCTGGAGAGGAGAAGGCTCCAGGGAGACCTTACTAAGCCCATACCTAAACAGGGCCTACAAGAAATCTGGAGAGGGGCTTTCTACAAGGGCCTGTAGGGGCAGGACATGGGGAATGGCTTTAACCTGACAGAAGGGAGACTGAGATGAGCTCTTAGGCAGAAGCTCTTTCCTGTGAGGGTGCTGAGGCGCTGGCACAGGGTACCCAGAGAAGCTGTGGCTGCCCCATCCCTGGCAGTGTTCAAGGCCGGGTTGGACACAGCGGCTTGGAGCAAGCTGCTCTAGTGGAAGGTGTCCCTGCTCATGGCAGGGGTTGGAACTGGATGAGCTCTAAGGTCCCTTCCACCCCTGTACATAAATACTTAGTGCCTCTACAACTGAAGTGTTCTAGGGAGGTCAGGTTTTGATAAAAGCTACTGGTGTGCTGAATGCACAGTGGGTTGGTGTGATTCTGAACAGGGATTAGAGCTCAGCTGAAGCAGTGACCCCTGGTGTCACAGAGAAGAGCTTGTGTTTCCTTCCTGTCACGGGTGGATTTGCTGGGAGAAGAGGTCCCAGCTATTTCTGGAGTCCCCATCTGTGCAGTTCCTAGCAGGGCACTGCAGGTACAGCTGAAAATTGCCTGCCTGTTTCCTTGGTACATGGTTGAGTTGCTTTGGAGGCAAATCTGACTCTAGGGCTCTAACAGCAAAAGGAACTGTTCACCTTCATGTGCAGTAGACGCACAGATCACTTGCTGTGTCATGTGCACTTGTCAGTTATTGAGGAAACTATGTATGGGCTGGGAAAGGAAACAGCACAGGAGGGAATTCTTAGTTAATTGTTGTTCTTCCTGTTAAAACCTGTTGGGCTTTAGCATCTTGTTCCATCTCTTCAATGGCAATAGTAATGTATTTTAGTTATTAAAGATAATATTTCATTTTCTACTCCCCTGTGTTCTTGGAGAAAGAGCAAAAAGGGTCTCCCTCAATCCATCCTTCCCACAAAGTGGTGTGGTCATCTCTTGTCTCTGTGCTTCCAAACAGAGTAGTGCTGAATCACAGTTATAAATTGAGGGAAATGGTTGGTTTACTCAGTTGTAAACAGTTTCTTAAATGTGTTTAAGTCCCATGATCTATGCAAGGAGGTTTCTGCAATAACGCAACTTGTCCAGCTGATTTCCATGCTCTAATGTAGAGCAGAATATTTAACAAGAAACAGAACAGAATAGAAATGAGTGAAATTATGGTAGATTGTAAAATTCAGCTTGGTTCCAGTTGCTGTTGGTGACCATCCAGACAGGGTATCCCACAAGGATGTTGTCATGGTCAGCGTGTGGACTTGTTTGGGACAGGTTAATGGTTGGACTCGATGTTCTCAAGGGTCTTTTCAGATGAAATGATTCTGTGATTCTAAGAAAAGTTGATTTTTAGCCTTAACTCTGTCTCTCGTCAGAGAAATGACACTGCAGGAAGGCAGTGTGTCTGCCAGCTGAAGCAGGGAACATCAAGGCTTGCTTCAGGCTGTTTCACTTTGGTTGGTTTTTCCTCCCCTGTCTCAGGAGACTGGTCCCCCTGGGATGGCATCTTTGCTGCCTCTCGTCACCCTGTCACTGGCATTTGGGACCCCGGTCAGTGGGACCCCCAAGGCATGTTATGAAAATTCTCTTCCCCCCTAGCTACTAGATCAACCAGTCTTTCAAGTATGAATAGGTCTTTTATTTATATATGTGTGTACATATATGTACACTGTAATGTGATGAGGTAGTGGATTTTTCCTGCAAGCTTCAGCCTGGAACTAGGACTTTTCTTTGGGGTATCTTAGAGCTGTCTGTGAAGGAGAAAGGGTATTGCAGCACAGCAGAAATGATCCAGAATCCCAGCCTCTCCAGCATGTCTTTGAAACCCTCCCACTGTCACGCACACCATTCATCAGTATCTCCTGCAGAACAGGCTCCAGGGACATCTGCATCAATAGACAAGAGTAGCATGAGCACCTGGCAGAGTTTGACCAGGACTAGTAATTGGCAGTGAGGGTGCTAGTGCTTGGTCCAAGTGTGTGGTACATGACCGTTTGAAGGGTGTGAGAACCCTGTGTAAAACCACATTTGGGGTTCCCCATGTGACTGGGACACCCTTGTAATTCTCTGCTTTGCATCCCAGGCTCTGGGCGCAGTGGGCACGGGCCACTTGTGGATTGTGGTGGCAGTTCTTCAAGGCAGATGGGACACAGCCGACTGCCTGAGCCAGCGTCTTCCCAGAACCTGTGCCCCAGTGATCTGCACTGCGGGCTGGGGGTGAGTTCACCTGCAGACCCTGTGCTGTCAGGGAAGTAAGTTCTCCATACCTATACTGTGCTATCAGGGAAGTAGGTTCTCCATACCTATGCTGTGCTATGCTGTGCTGTTTTGCGCTGTGCTACGCTGTGCTGTGCTGTGCTATGCTACTCCATTTTAATCCCTGCACTGACCATTAGGCAAATGAGTGTGTTATTTGCCTGATATGTCAGATGGTTTTTCAGCTCCAGAATAAATTTTAAGGACACACAATGGTTCCAAGTGGAAACAGGATTTAATTTCATTTATTTCATTTAATTTAATTTAATTTTAAGAATATATTCCTCACGTTGAGAGTAGTGTGACAGTGGCAGACTCTTGCCCGGAGAAGCTGTGGCTGCTCCATCCCTGGCAGTGCTCCACCCGAGGTTGGACACAGGGGCTTGGAGTAAGCTGCTCTAGTGGAAGGTGTCCTTGCTCGTGGCAGGGGTTGGAGCTAGATGAGCTTTAAGGTCCCTTCCAGCCCAACCCAGTCTGGGATTCCATGATTCTCTACTTTGCGAATGTCGGTCACCCTCCACTTGCTGTAGGTGGCCGTGATGCCCTGTTCCATGGGCCAGGTTGAGCTGTGACCCTTCGCATGCTCCACCTCAGGACCAAAGGCACTGAAGAAGAGCAGCTTGTGAGGGACCTCCCTGACCCGGCTGGGCAGAAGCTGGTCCCCCCACAGCGACTCCCGGAGCACCCCTGGGTGCCCAGTGGCCATGGGCACGATGCTGCCGCCATCACTAAGCTGTGGCAGTCGCTGTGGAGACGCCCATTGTGACGGGGCCCCCACGGTGAGCGTGGGCTCTTTAAGGAGCGAGAGCCCTGCAGTAACCAGTGCAGAGGAGACCCCTCCCTCGGGAGGCTGCATCTCCCGGGGCTGCCCTGCGCATCCAGGTCCGTGTTCTTTGACTTTGCAATCCTGTTTTAGTGTTGGCTTGAAACACATTGTGGGTGCGTGCTGTGAAGGGAGGAGAAGCTGTCAGGAGATGAGCTGGTGCCATCCCAGCTGTAGGAGCAGGGGATGGGTGAAGAGGTGGCACTGGGTTTGTTCATGTGCTTGGAGTTCAGCTCTGCCTGCAGAGGTGCTGGGGGAAAAGCAGGAGCCTTCTGCGTGGAGGAGCTGCTGGTGTCAGAGGTGCTGAGAAGGTGTCGGGGCAGGAGAACTTCCATCTCCCTGTCAGAGCCTGGGGAAGCACAAGGGTCACCCCAGCTCCCAGAAACACCTGCTTAGTTGCATTCCCTGCCCCGGGCAAAGGGATGAGCTCATCACCAGCATTCTTATAGGTAAGATTTATGGGGAACCCTGCAGCTTCACCCCAAAAACATCTCTGGTGTTTATTTTGATTCTGAGGGCATTTTCCCTTTGAGTGCAACCTGTGGAGTCTGTTCACAAACCTTTCCATGTAATCCTTGTTTCCTCTCCTCCCTTTCTTGGGGGATAGCTACAGGCAGCAATTTTTCTCTCTTTTCTTTCCCCTAAAGATTCCAGTTTTACTCTGGAGCTTATCTTATGCTCCCGCATATATATTAACAAATTCCTAGTTGAAACCTGACACACTATAACCCACAAAACACAATATTGTATTATATTAATAATTGTATTAATTTTATCAATAATATATATATTAATAATCAGGGACTGAAAGCCCTCCCCAGTACCACTGAACCATTTGTACCATTGCAGAGAACTTTCACCAGAGCAATATTGGTCCGATTGTGGTAAGTCTCCAAAGCCACATCCATTATTTTTACCAACTCACATTGGTCCTCCCCCTTAAGCTTTTGTACCTTTTTCCTTATGTCTTCCACGGATTGACTTTTTGTTAACTGGCCTAACTCTTTCCTTCCTTCCTCCGATTCAGGATCTATATTAGTATATTTGTGCATCACGTCTTTTAATCTTCCCATGAATCCAGCAGTTGATTCATTTACATCTTGCTTTATTTCATGTAGCTTAGACCAGCTCACTGCCTTGGGGACTGCATTCCTATATGGAATAAAGTCCACCTCCGATATTGTTTCAAAGCTTCCCTGTCCCAATTAGGGTCCCAGTTAGTTAGATTCACTGTACCTATCACTGTGCCTGCTGTTATTTGTTGCTGTACTGCGGTCCGAGCCGTACGAATAATCATATTTCTGTCAACACTCTTGAAAGCAGGATGTGTAATTACCAGCCACTTGTTGCCAGCTGTTCAAATCTACAGTGGTAAAGGGGACCTTCACCATGAGCAGACCATCATTACGCAACCCTGTATCTCTGGTGCCTGTGCTGGTGCTTGTGCTTGATTCTCATTTTCAGCACCTTCGGCCCCATTATCCACAATACCTCTTCTCCAGGGGGCTGCGCTCTGTCGTGGTTTAAACCCAGTCAGGTAACTTGTTCACTCACTCCCAGTGAGTGGTGCCGAGCTGACAACAATCGAGGTCCGTGTCTCCCCTCCCCACCGGGGTTCTCCCCCACTCCCAGAGGAACGGGGAGGAGGATCAAAAAAGTGCAACTCCCACGGGTTGAGACAAGAACAGTCCAGCAACCAATGTACACAAATCACCACCGCTACTATCAACTACAACAATGATAAGGGAAAATAACAAGGGAAGAGAATACAATACCACTGGCCAAGAAAACGAGTTCCACCCGGAAACCCGTGTCCTTCCGGGTAACTCCCAGTTACCCCCCACCCCGGCCATGACGTGCTGTGGTATGGAATACCTCCCTGGCTAGCCCGGGTCAGGCGCCCCGTGTCTGCTTCCTCCCGGCTTCCCCTCCTCCCTGGCAGAGCATGAGCCTCACAAAGTTCTTGGTCAGGGTAAACATCACTTAGCAACAACTGAAAACATCGACTTCACCAACACTGTTCTCAGGCTGGAAGTCAAAACACAGCACTGTACCAGCTACCACAAAGGAAAAAAAAAACCATTATTCCATACCATTCACGTCGTGCTCAGATACCACATTTTCAATACACCATCGCTCTCCCATATATATACATCCATATACATAGAGACCAAGAGGAAAAGATCATTTTCTTAGTGCATGGACCAATCCCTATAATGCTGCCGAGTCCATTCGGTCCATGATGTTCCAAGTTCATTCTCTGTTGGGATGATGGCTGGAGGGAAGTCAGGGCCAGTCGCTGGTGACCTGGAGACATCTAGTTGATGGGCTATAAAAGCATTACACAGCAGGCAACAGCATACAATTGATTTCACTGGCTGTTTTCCCCTAAAATCAAATCCCCTTGAGTTATACATTGGACTTCCCCATCTTTCCGCATTACCCACCAAGTATATCCAGGTCCTTGAGCAAAAGCAATCCCACGAGTGGGTTTGCCTTTACCTGAAGCAGGAATTACCCAGACTGTCTTCCCCAGCAAATTCTTCATATGCACCACGGGAACTTTGTCCCCCTCTACAATATGTAAAAGTTCTGACTGGGCTGGGCCAGCCCTGTTGGCAGATCCTCTGGTGTTGACCAACCAGGTGGCCTTTGGTAAGTGTGTATCCCAATGCTTGAAAGTTCCCCCACCCATTGCTCTCAGTGTAGTTTTTAACAGCCCATTGTACCGTTTGATTTTCCCAGAGGCTGGTGCATGGTAGGGGATGTGATATACCCACTCAATGCCATGCTCTTTGGCCCAAATATCTATAAGGTTATTCCGGAAATGAGTCCCATTGTCTGACTCAATTCTCTCTGGGGTGCCATGTCGCCACAAAATCTGTTTCTCAAGGCCCAGGATGGTGTTCCGGGCAGTGGCATGGGGCACAGCATGTGTTTCCAGCCACCCGGTGGTTGCTTCCACCATGGTAAGCACATGGCGCTTGCCTTGGCGGGTTGGTGGCAGTGTGATATAGTCAATCTGCCAGGCCTCCCCATATTTATACTTCAACCATCGTCCTCCATACCAAAGAGGCTTTAACCGCTTGGCTTGTTTAATTGCAGCACATGTTTCACACTCATGAATAACCTGGGCAATAGTGTCCATTGTTAAGTCCACCCCTCGGTCACGGGCCCATCTATATGTTGCATCTCTGCCCTGATGGCCTGAAGTGTCATGGGCCCACCGGGCCAAAAATAATTCACCTTTATGTTGCCAATCTAAGTCCATCTGAGCCACTTCAATCTTAGCCGCTTTATCCACTTGTTGGTTGTTCTGGTGTTCCTCAGTGCCCCGACTCTTGGGTACATGGGCATCTACGTGACGTACCTTCACCACCAGGTTCTGCACCCTGGCAGCAATATCTTTCCACAGTGCAGCAGCCCAGATGGGTTTACCTCTGAGTTGCCAGTTGCTCTGCTTCCATTGCTTCAACCACCCCCACAGGGCATTTGCCACCATCCATGAGTCAGTATAGAGATAAAGTACTGGCCACTTTTCTCGTTCAGCAATGTCCAGGGCCAGCTGCTTTCCCACAATACGGCAAGAGCCATCAGTAAACAAGGCATACTGCTTTTCACTCTCTGACAGTTTATTATATGGTGGGGCCTCTTCAGTGCGCACCACCTCCTCCTTTGGTGACATTCCAAAATCTTTGCCCTCTGGCCAGTCCATGATGACTTCTAGAATGCCTGGACGACTGAGATTTCCTATTCGAGTTCGTTGTGTAATTAGTGCAGCCCATTTACTCCATGTAGCATCAGTTGCATGATGTGTAGAGGAGACCCTGCCTTTGAACATCCAGCCCAGCACGGGCAACAGGGGTGCCAGGAGGAGCTGTGCTTCAGTGCCAATCACTTCTGAAGCAGCTCGAACCCCTTCATAGGCTGCCAGTATCTCTTTCTCAGTTGGGATATAGCTGGCCTCAGATCCTTTATATCCCCGACTCCAAAAGCCGAGGGGTCGACCTCGAGTCTCCCCTGGAGCTTTCTGCCAGAGGCTCCAGGTAGGACCGTTCTCCCCAGCTGTAGTGTACAGTACATTTTTTACATCTGGTCCGGTCCGGACTGGTCCAAGGGCTACTGCATGAACTATCTCGCGTTTAATTTGCTCAAAGGCTTGTTGCTGCTCAGGGCCCCATTTAAAATCATTCTTCTTCCGGGTCACATGATAGAGAGGGCTTACAATCGAACTGTAATTCGGGATGTGCATTCTCCAGAACCCCACTGCACCCAAGAAAGCTTGCATTTCTTTCTTATTAGTTGGTGGAGACATTGCTGTTATCTTGTTGATCACATCTGTGGGGATCTGTCTACGTCCATCTTGCCATTTTATTCCCAAAAATTGAATCTCCTGCGCAGGTCCCTTGACCTTACTCCGTTTTATGGCAAAACCGGCTTTCAGCAGGATTTGGATTATTTTCCTCCCTTTCTCAAAGACTTCTTCCGCTGTATCGCCCCACACAATAATGTCATCAATGTATTGCAAGTGTTCTGGAGCTTGCCCCTGTTCCAGTGCAGTCTGGATCAGTCTGTGGCAAATGGTAGGGCTGTGTTTCCACCCCTGGGGCAGTCGGTTCCAAGTGAACTGGACACCCCTTCAAGTAAAAGCAAACTGTGGCCTGCACTCTGCTGCCAAAGGAATTGAGAAAAATGCATTGGCAATATCAATCGTGGCATACCACTTGGCTGCCTTTGACTCCAGTTCATACTGAAGTTCTAGCATGTCCGGTACGGCAGCACTCAATGGTGGTGTGACTTCATTCAGGCCACGATAGTCTACTGTTAGTCTCCATTCTCCATTAGACTTTCGCACTGGCCATATGGGGCTATTAAAGGGTGAGCGGGTCCTGTTGATCACTCCCTGACTCTCCAGTCTACGGATCAGCTGATGGATGGGAATCAGGGAGTCTCGGTTGGTGCGATATTGCCGCCGGTGCACTGTTGTGGTCGCAATTGGCACTTGTTGTTCTTCAACTTTCAGCAACCCCACAGCAGAGGGATCTGCTGAGAGACCAGGCAAGGTGGACAGCTGCTCAATTTCCTCAGTCTCCAAAGCAGCAATACCAAAAGCCCACCGGTACCCTTTTGGGTCTTTGAAGTACCCTCTCTTGAGGTAGTCTATGCCGAGGATGCATGGAGCCTCTGGACCAGTCACAATAGGGTGCTTTTGCCACTCCCTCCCAGTCAGGCTGATTTCAGCCTCCAGCACAGTCAACTCTTGGGATCCTCCTGTTACTCCAGAAATATAGATGGATTCCACCCCTTGACAGCTTCATGGCATCAGGGTACACTGTGCACCGGTATCTACTAGAGCCGTATACTTCTGTGGGACTGATGTGCCAGGCCATCTGATCCACACAGTCCAGTAAATCCGATTGTCCCCTACCTCCACCTGGCTGGAGGCAGGGCCCCTCTAATGGTTGTCACAGCGTTGGACACTTAAGTCGTGGTGAAAGGGATTATTCTTCGTTATCACAGGAGCTGGAGTAAAATCAGCTCTTCCATTCCATCTGGGAAACTGCTCACCAGAGACTGAAGCCGTAGCTCTCATGGGACGATCAGTCTTGGCCCTTGCTCCCCTCTTCAGTTCACTCACCCGTTCCTCCAAAGCTGAAGTAGGTTTTCCATCCCACTCTGTCATGTCTTCTCCGTGATCCAGCAGGTAAAACCATAGGGTACCCCGTGGCGTATACCTCCTGTATCTCCTCTCTTGAACAATAGGACGCCTTTTGTTAATAGCTGAGACGTGTGTTGGTACACGTGAGGAGCTGGATAAATCAGATAGATCGTCCCTCAATTGTTCGAGGTCCTGGGACAGTTTTTTCACAGCTGAGATGATGGAAGGGGTGAGGTTGTCTTCGAACTCTCGGAGTTTATGAACCATTTCATCCACTGTTAGTGGTACTATGTCATTCCAGGTTACTGTTGCCAATGAATAGGCATATGATGACGGTGCATTCCGTGTAAGTTTTCGCCACATGGGTCGTGTACATTTAACTTCATCTGGATCTATAGGTGTATCCCCGTTATTCGACTTGATGTGATAGAGCATCTCTACGATGGCCGATTCCCTCAGAGACTGGATGCCTTTGTCTATAGTAGTCCACTTGGCCGAACGACTCGTAACATCGTCCTTGTACGGAAACCTTTCTTTCACAGCTGCCAAGAGCCGCCTCCAAAGGCTGAGGGACGTTTTCTCTCTTGCAATTGCTTTGTCAATTCCCCCTTCTCTAGCAAGTGATCCCAGCTGCTTGGCTTCTGTACCTTCTAGTTCGTGACCATCGGCCGCATTGTCCCAGCATCGGAGGAACCAGGTGATGATGTGCTCCCCTGGTTGACGGGTAAAATCTTTTCACATATTCTGCAGCTCGGTTGAGGTCTGAGGTCGAGAAGTTACCTCTTCTTCTTCTTCTTCGTCATGTGATGATGACTCCTGATCAGATTCTGGACTGGGTGGTGAATTCATTGGTTCTTCATCTCGCTTCACACTTTTTGCCTCCTTTTTACTTGTTCTCTTGCGTACAGGGGCAACCGATATTGGTACAAAGTGTCCTCTGGTTTGGCTGCAGTGATTATCACTGTGGTTTGAGTAGCAACTGTACTTGTTGCTGGGGGTGGTGTAGCTACCGTGCTTGGAGCTGGGGTAACCACGCTGTCTGTTGCAGTTGAAGTTTGAGCAGCTGCTGTACTTGCCACTGGGGTAGCTGCGCAGTTCATTGAGGCCAAAGTTTGAGTAGCGACTGTACTTGTTGCTGGGAGTGCTGTAGCTGCTGTGCTTGGAGCTGGGGTAACTGCGCTGTCTGTTGCAGTTGAAGTTTGAGCAGCTGCTGTACTTGCCGCTGGGGTAGCTGCGCAGTTCATTGCAGCCAAAGTTTGAGTAGCGACTGTTGCTTTGCCCTCAGATCCGCCGACATTCTTTTCCTTTTGAAGGTGCTGGATAGTGTTGAACAAGGCCCTGTAAGCATAGGCCAAGCCCCAGCACGTTGCCGTGATTTGTCCATCTCTGGTATGGCCAGAATGACCACACACCTCATTTAAGTGTTTTACTAATTCTTCTGGATTTTGCAGTTGTTCGGTAGTGAAATTCCAAAGTACTGGAGGGGCCCACTGACCTAGATACTTGCCCATACTATCCCACACACCCTGCCACTCATGGCTGTCCAGCCTCAGGGAAAATCTCTCGGTCCTCCTACATCCTCGTTTGACCCCAGACAAGACCCAAACCTGAATCTGCTTAACTCTTGAAATCAGTAGTGGGCAAAACACACTCTGTATGCGTGTTAGCATGGTGATTCCCATCACCATCAGCAAACAAGTCTCAACAGCATTAAAATGCCATTCAAAAAATTCAAAACTCTCAAATGTAAATGGTCTGGGGGGACGACTGGGAGGGTAAAAGAATGTCTCCTTCACAGGTTGAGCACCTGAGAAGGAGAAAAAAGATGTGTAATTGCTAAGCACCTCCATCATATACCTCCCAAAGTATAAAGGTGGTGACCACACTGGGAACATAAGCCAGATCAGTTTCATGATCAATGATTCTATTGTATTACAAGTCATTATCATAAAGTACAATGAGACAAAAACCTTAGCCCAAGCCCCACACTTGAAAAACACTAATACAGCAAATACCGGATGGACGTAAGGTACTATATACTGAAACTGTGAGATCAAGAGGAACAACCTTGAGAGCCAATAAATCAGCGTTGTGATGAGTGACTATCAATCCAGTCAGATCTGTTCTTATCTCAATCCCTCGTGCCCCACGTTGGGCGCCAAAAAGAACTGTCGTGGTTTAAACCCAGTCAGGTAACTTGTTCACTCACTCCCAGTGAGTGGTGCCGAGCTGACAACAATCGAGGTCCGTGCCTCCCCCCCCCCCAGCGGGGTTCTACCCCACTCCCAGAGGAACGGGGAGGAGGATCAAAAAAGTGCAACTCCCACGGGTTGAGACAAGAACAGTCCAGCAACCAATGTACACAAATCACCACCGCTACTATCAACTACAACAATGATAAGGGAAAATAACAAGGGAAGAGAACACGATACCACCGGCCAAGAAAACGAGTTCCACCCGGAAACCCGTGTCCTTCCGGGTAACTCCCAGTTACCCCCCACCCTGGCCATGAAGTGCTGTGGTATGGAATACCTCCCTGGCTAGCCCGGGTCAGGCGCCCCGTGTCTGCTTCCTCCCGGCTTCCCCTCCTCCCTGGCAGAGTATGAGCCTCACAAAGTTCTTGGTCAGGGTAAACATCACTTAGCAACAACTGAAAACATCGACTTCACCAACACTGTTCTCAGGCTGGAAGTCAAAACACAGCACTGTACCAGCTACCACAAAGGAAAAAAAAAAACATGACTGCTACTGCTGAACCCAGGACACCGTCAAATCCATATCCTCCTCCACATTCCTCAGATGTTTAGTGCCCTATGGTGCAAAAACAGCAACAGCGTTTAAGCAGATTTCACTGTCTTTCTCCAAGGACAATACTGACAGGTCCTGGAGTGCAAAATGAAAACTACAATCCTTTTGCCGTTCCAGGTGATATCTCAAAATGAAAAACATTTCTGCATAAGCTACTTCATCCCACCTTCCTTCTTGTCTCAAGAATAACATCCAGCAGTGATGGCAGTATTTTAGCAGTCTCCTGAGTAACCGAACCCCTCAGGGGTCCACCGCTTTGTTCCAAAGCCTCCCGAGTGACCAAACCCCCCGGGGCTTCACCGATTTGTTTCCAGTGTTGTGAAATGCAGCCCAGTGGGGATTTCTTCAACCCCCCTGTGGAGGCAGTGGTCCTGACCTCCACCCAGATTGCTGCAAAATGCAACCCAGTGGGGACCTTTCCAGGATCTCCCCCCTTGGAGGCAGTGGTACCCATGACCCTGACCTCCACCAAATACTGAAGTCCAGACAACCAAAACCAAACTACCATTGCCTGTGGGGAGAGGCTGGGGGAGCTGGGCTTGTCCAGTCCGGTGAAGGGAAGGCTGATGGGCACCTGAGATCTTGGGAAGGAAACGCTGTTGGGGACTGGCTGCCTGTACCGGCAAGGAGGACATGGAGAATACAGAGCCAGGCTCCTCACCATGGTGCCTGGTGGGAGGACAAAAGGCAATGGGGGATAGTGACAGAGGAGAGGTTCAGGACTTAAGGAAACCTTGTTCCCGTGTGCTCAGGCAAGCGCTGCGTCAGGTCCCCCAGAGAGGCTGTGCAGTCTCTGGCCTTGGGGATTGCCAACTCGGCCTGGACCAAGCCTTGAACCACGAGCTCTGATCCTGTTCCTGACAGGTGGACTTGAGACCTCCCATTCCTCTGGAGCCCTCCCTTAGAGGACCTTGCTGAGTGATATTCACTGCTGAACTGACACTGTGCGAGCTGCCTGCAACTACTTGAAATGTGGCTTCAGAGATGACGGAGGTTTTCATGCTAGCGGGAACAGAAGGAAACCTCCACAAAAACTTTCACTCCCAGGATTTCAGGCTTTAATCCTAACGAGCTCCCTCTCAGCTCCGTCACGCCGCCATCTTGTCTCCTTCCTTTTCTCCCTCCTCACGCCGCCATCTTCGCTCCTTCCCCGCCTTTCAAGCGGGAGCACACCCCATTGGCTGCCAGCTGCCGCTACTCCAGCTCCCATTGGCTGCCCCTCCCTAAGGCCCACCCTCGCAGCGGTCTGAATGACGGCGGGGCGGTGCTACCGAGTTGATAAAAGGGGGCGGCGCGGCGCGGCCCTGCGCAGTGCAGTGAGGGCAGCGTCAGGGTGCCACAGGCGGTAAGGGGGGGACCGAGCGCTTCAACCCCTTTTTTAACCCTAAATTCACCCTTTTAAACCGAATTCTGACTTCTTTTAACCTCTCTGAAGGGTTTTGAAGGGTTTGGGGCGTTTTGTCCCCGTTTAAATGCGTTTAAGTCTCGTTATATCGCGTTGAATTGATGATCTGTGGGGTTTAATTCATGTTGAATGGGGTTTAATTCGCGTTATGGAGAGTTGAATTCACGTTATATCGGGTTTAAGTTGCTTTCTTTCGGCTTTTACCGGCTTTATATCGAGTTTAAGTCACTTTATATCAATTTTAAGTCCCTTTATATCGGGTTGTATTCATTCTATATCGAGTTTAATTTCTTTTATATCGACTTTTCCTCATTTTACACTCTTTCCCCCTCATTTAATCCCCTTTTGTCCCGTTTATTCGGCTTTCTTCACTTCTTTACTAACTTTGGATCGCTTTTGATTCGCTTTTAATTCAGTTTATGCCGGATTTAATGGCTTCGATTCGGATTTATTCGCTTTTAATCTCTTTTTAATGGCTTTTATCTGCTATTTATTCACTTAAATAGTTTTTAACACACTTCTAACCAGGTTTTAATTCAGTTTTTAATCACATTCGTTTTAGTGGCGTTTTAGTCCCTTTTATGTGTATTTATTAAAATTTGTTAGCTTTTAATCATTTCTATTCACTTTTCAGTCAGTTTAATTCCATTTTATTTGCTTTAAGTCGTTATTTATTCATATTTATTAACGGAAATTCGATTTTAATCCACCCCTAATCCGTTCACATTGAATTTTAATCCATTCCAGTCCGCTTTTAATTCATTTTTCTTCAAGTCGGACTTTGTCCCTTTTTATTCGTACTCACTTTCATTCGAGTTTTATTGCGGATTATTCGTATTTATATTTATCAGTTTTTTAGTAATTTTATCAACTGTAACTCGCTTTTAATTTCCTTTTATACGTTTTAATTTGAATTATTTTTTATTCATTTTAAGACTTTTAAATCGCTTTTAGCGTTTTTAGTTCATTTTAATTTACTTTTCATTTTATTTTTACTTCTAATTGGTTTTAAACAGCTTTTAATTCGTTTTTATTCACTTAATTCTAATCGGTTTTAATCCTCGTTTAATTCTCTATTACCCATTTTAATCGGTTTTAATCCACTTTTAATTCGTTTTTAATCCAGGTTTTATTCATTTTAATCGTTTTTAATCCACTTTTAATTCGTTTTAATTCATTTTAATAGGTTCTAATCCACGTTTAATTTTCTATTACCCATTTTAATCGTCTTTAATCCACTTTTAATTAGTTCTAATTCATTTTAATCGGTTTTAATCCACTTTCAGTTCGTTTTAATCCAGTTTTAATTAATTTTAAACAGTTTGAATCCCCTTTTAATCCGTTTCCACCCGTTTTAATCTCCTGTTAACCCGTTCAATCGCGTTTTAACCCCAAACCAGCGCCCCCCCTTTCCTGCCAGCTTTTCCCGCGCTCCTTGGCCCCGCCCACCGCCGCCATGTTTTACTGCCCGGCTGTGCTCCAGCGCCACACGGGCTGCTTCGGCACCATCTGGTAACCACGGCAACGGGGTGAGGGGGAGCGTGGCTTCACCCGCGGGCCAATCAGATCGCGCCTCTCGCTCCGCTGCCGCCCTCTGATAGGCTGGCGGCCACGTGCAGCTGCCGCGGGAGTATCTCAGTGTGGACGTGCCCCGGCTTTGGTAACTGGGGGGGGGGGGGGGGCGTGGCCTCAATTGGGGGGCGTGGCTACGGTGTGCGACCGCGCTCCGCCATTGGCTGCCGTCGTTGCAGCGCGGCGATGCGGGGCTAATGTGGGGCAATTAGGTGCTAATAAAAGTTAATTAGGGTTTAATATAGGGTAGTTAGGTGCTGGGGGCGGATGGGGCTCTGTAGGGTGGCTGTGTGGGTTATGGGGCCCGATAGGGTGGCTGTGGGGGTTATGGGGCTCTATAGGTTGGCTATGGGGGTTATGGGACTCTATAGGGTGGCTATGGAGGGTTATGGGGCTCTGTAGGGTGGCTATGGAGGGTTATTGGGCTCTATAGGGTGGCCATGTGTGTTATGGGGTTCTAAAGGGAGGCTATGGAGAGTTATGGGGATCTATAGTGTGGCTGGGGGGGGCTTATAGGGCTCTATAGGGTTGCTGGGGGGGTTATGCGCCTGTATAGGGTGGCTATGGAGGGTTATGGGCCTCTATAGGGTGGCTGTGGGGGGTTATGGGGCTCTATAGGATGGCTGTGGGGTGTTATGGGGCTCCATAGGGTGGCTGTGGGGGGTTATGGGGCTCTATAGGGTCGCTATGGAGGGTTATTGGCCTTCATAGGTTGGCTATGGGGGTTATGGGGCTCTAAAGGTTAGTTATAGGCTCTGTAGGGTGGCCATGAGCATTATGGGGTTCTGTAGGGTGGCTATGGAGGGTTATGGGGCTCCATAGGGTGGCTGTTGGGGCTTATGGGGCTCCATAGGGTGGCTGTTGGGGCTTATGGGGCTCCATAGGGTGGCTATGGGGGTTATGGGGCTTCATAGGGTGGTTGTTGGGGTTTATTAGGCTCTATCGGGTGGCTATGGGGATTATGGGGCTCTGTAGGGTGGCTATGGAGGTTTGCGGGGCTCTATAGGGTGGCTTTGGAGGGTTATGGTGCTCTATAGGGTAGCTGTGGGGGGTTATGGGGCTCTGTAGGGTGGCTATGGAGGGTTGTGGGGCTCTATAGGAAGGCTGTGGAGAGTTATGGTGCTCTATAGGGTGGCTGTGGGGGGTTATGGGGCTCTATAGGGTGGCTGTTGGGGCTTATAGGGCTCTGTAGGGTAGCTGTGGGGGGTTATGGGGCTCCCTGTGGTGACTATGGGGGTTATGGGGGTCTATAGGGTGGCTGTGTAGGGTTATGAGCCTCTATAGGGTGGCTGTGGGGGTTATGGGGCTCTATACGGTGGCTATGGAGGGTTATGGAGCTCTATAGGGTGGCTGTAGTGGGTTATGGAGCTCTATAGGGTGGCTGTAGTGGGTTATGGGGTTCTATAGGGTGGCTAGGAAGGGTTAGGGGGCTCTTTAGGGTGGCTGTGGGGGGTTATGGGGCTCTATATGGTGGCTATGGAGGGTTATGGAGCTCTATAGGGTGGCTGTAGTGGGTTATGGGTTTCTATAGGGTGGCTAGGGAGGGTTAGGGGGCTCTTTAGGATGGCTGTGGAGGGTTATGGGGCTTTATAGGGTAGCTGTGGGGGTTATGGGGCTCTGTACGGTGGCTGTAGGGCTCTGTAGAGTGGCTATGGAGGGTTGTGGGGCTCTGTAGAGTGGCTATGGAGGGTTGTGGGGCTCTATAGAGTGGCTATGGAGGGTTATGGGGCTGTATAGGGTGGCTGTGAGAGGTTATGAGACTGTAGGGTGGCTATGGGTGGTTATGTGGCTCTATAGGGTGGCGGTGGGGGGTTATGGGGCTCTGTAGGTAGGCTATGGGATTTATGGGGCTCTGTAGGGTGGCTGTGGGGGGTTATGGGGCTCTGTAGGGTGGCCATGAGCGTTATGGGGCTCTATAGGGTGGTTATGGTGGGTTATGGGGCTCTGTAGGGTAGCTGTGGAGGGTTTTGGGGCTCCATATGGTGGCTATGGGGGTTATGGGGCTCTATAGGGTGGCTGTGTGGGGTTATGGGCCTTTATAGGGTGGCTGTGGGTGGTTATGGGGCTCTACAGGGTGGCTACGGAGGGTTGCGGGGCTCTATAGGGTGGCTTTGGAGGGCTGTGGGGCTCTATAGGGAAGCTGTGGAGGGTTATGGTGTCCTATAGGGTAGCTGTGGGGGGTTATGGGGCTCCCTATGGTGGCTGTGGGGGGTTATAGGTCTCAATAGGGTGCCTATGGAGGGTTTTGGGCCTCTACAGGGTGGCTATGGAGGGTTGTGGGGCTCTGTAGGGTGGCTGTGGAGGGTTATGGGGCTCTATAGGGTGGTTGTGGGGCGTTATGGGGCTCTCTAGGGTGGCCATGTGCATTTTAGGGCTCTGTAGGGAGGCTATGGAGGGTTATGGGCCTCCATAGGGTGTCTGTAGGGGGTTATGTGGTTCTATATAGTGGCTGTGGGGGGTTAATTGGGCTGTATAGGGTGGCTGTGGGGCTCTATAGAGTGGTTATGGAGGGTTATGGGATTCTATAATGTCCCTGTGGGGGGTTATGGGGCTCTGTAGGGTGGCTGTGGGGGGTTATGGGGCTCTATAGGGTGGCTATGGGGATTATAGTGCTCTATAGGTATGCTGTGGGGGTTTATGGGGCTCTGTAGGGTGGCCATGGGCATTATGGGGTTCTGTAGGGTGACTGTGGGGGTTTATTGGGCTCTATTGGGTGGCTATGGGGATTATGGGGCTCCATAGGGTGGCTGTCGGGGGCTATGGGGCTCCATAGGGTGGCTATGGGGGCTACGGGGCTTCATAGGGTGGCTGTGGTGGTTTATTTTGGTCTATTTGGTGGCTGTGGGGGATTATGGGGCTCTGCAGGCTGGCTATGGGGGTTGTGGGGCTCTATAGGGTGGCTATGGGGGTCTATGGGATTCTGTAGCGTGGCTATGGAGGGTTATGGGGCTTTATAGGGTGGCTGTGGGGGTTATGGGGCTCTATAGGGTGCCTATGGGGGGTTATGGGTCTCTGTAGGGGTGCTATGAGGGGTTATGTGGCTCTATAGGGTGGCTATGGAGGGTTATGGGGCTTTATAGGGTGGCTGTGGGGGTTATGGTGCTCTATAGGGTAGCTGTGGGGGGTTATGGGGCTTCCTATGGTGGCTATGGGGGGTTATGGGCCTGTATAGGGTGGCTGTGGGGGTTTATGGGCCTGTATATGGTGGCTATGGAGGGTTATGGGGCTCTATAGGGTGGCTATGGGGTGTTATGGGGCTCCATAGGGTGGCTGTGGGTGGCTATGGGGCTCTGTAGGGTGGCTATGGAGGGTTATGGGGTCTTTAGGGTTGCTGTGGGGGGTTATGGGGCTCTATAGGGTGGCTGTGGGGGGTTATGGTGATCTGTAGGTAGGCTATGGGGCGTTATGGGGCTCTGTAAGTTAGGTACGGGGTCTGTAGGGTGGCCTTGGGCATTATGGGGTTCATTAAGGTGGCTATGGGGGTTTACTCAGCTCTATAGGGTGGCTATGGGGATTATGGCGCTCTATAGGGTCGGGGGTTATGGGTTTCCATGGGGTGGCTATGGGGGTTATGGGGCTTCATAGCGTGGCTGTTGGGGTTTATTGGGCTCTATAGGGTGGGTGTGGCGGTTATGGGGCTCTACAGGGTGGCTATGGAGGGTTATGGGGCTTTATAGGTTGGCTATGGGGTGTTAATGGGCTCTGTAGGGTGGCTGTGGGCATTATGGGGTTCTGTAGGTTAGTTATGGGGCTCCGTAGGGTGGCCATGGACATTATGGGCTTCTGTGGAGTAGGTGTGGGGGGTTATGGGGCTCTATAGGGGTGACTGTCGAGGATTATGGGGCTCCTTAGGGTTGCTCTGGGGGTCATGGGGCTTCATAGGGTGGCTGTGGGCATTTGTTGGGCTCTGTAGGGTGGCTATGTAGGGTTGTGGGGCTCTATCGGGTGGCTGTGGGGGATTATGGGGCTCTCTTGTGTGGCCATGTGCGTTATGGGGCTCTATGGGGCGGCTATGGAGGGTTATGGGGCTCTATAGTGTGGCTGTGGGGGCTTATAGGGCTCTATAGGGTAGCTGTGGAGGGTTATGGGGCTCCATATTGTGGCTGGGGGGGGGTTATGGGCGTCTGTAGGGTGGCTGTGGTGGTTATTTGGCTCTATAGGGTGGCTATGGGGCTCTATAGAGTGGCTATGGAGGGTTATAGTGGTGTATAGGGTGGCTGTGGGGGGTTATGGGGTTCTCTAGGGTGGCTGTGGAGGTTTATGGGGCTTTATAGGTAGGCTATGGGGGTTATGGGGCTCTATAGGTTAGTTATGGGGCTCTGTAGGGTAGCCATGGGCATTATGGGGTTCTGTAGGGTGGCTGTGGAGGGTTATGGGGCTCTCTAGGTTGGCTGTTGATGTTTATTGGGCTCTATAGGGAGGCTATGGGGATTATGGGGCTCTATAGGGTGGCTGTGGAGGGTTATGGGGCTCTCTAGGTTGGCTGTTGATGTTTATTAGGCTCTATAGGGAGGCTATGGGGATTATGGGGCTCTGTGGGGTGGCTGTTGGAGTTATGGGCCTCTATAGGGTGGCTGTGGAGGGTTATGGGGCTCTCTAGTGTGGCTGTCGGGGGTTATGGGGCTCCATAGGTTGGCTATGGGGGTTATGGGGCTTTAGAGGGTGGCTGTTGTGTTTATTTTTCACATAGGGTGGCTATGGGGATTATTGGGCTCTATAGGGTGGCTGTGGGGGGTTGTGGGGCTCTATAGGGTGGCTATGGAGGGTTATGGGGCTTTATAGGTTGGCTGTGGTGTTATGGGTTTCAGTAGGGTGGCTGTGGGGGTTATGGGGCTCTGTAGGGTGGCTGTCGGGGATTATGGGGCTCCATAGGGTGGCTATGGGGGTTATGTGGTTTCATAGCTTGGCTGTGGGGGTTTATTGGGCTCTATAGGGTGGCTGTGGGGATTATGGGGCTCTGTAGGTTGGCTATGGAGCACTATAGGGTGGCTATGGAGGGTTGTGGGGCTCTATAGGTTGGCTATGGGGGGTTAGGGGGCTCCATAGTGTGGCTGTGGGGGGTTATGGGGCTCTATCGGGTGGCCATGTGCATTATGGGCCTCTATATGGTGGCTATCGAGGGTTATGGGTCTCTGTAATGTGGCTGTGTGGGCTTTTAGGGCTCTAGAGGGTTGCTGTGGAGGGTTATGGGGCTTCCTATGATGGCTATGGGGGCTTTTAGGGCTCTAGAGGGTTGCTGTGGAGGGTTATTGGGCTCCCTATGGTGGCTATGGGCGGTTATGGGCCTCTATAGTGTGGCTGGGGGGGGTTATGGGGTTTTATATGGTGGCTGTGGTAGGTTATTGGGCTCTATAGGGTGGCTGTGGGGGGTTATGGGGCTTTATAGGGTGGCTATGGTTGGTTATGGGGTTCTGTAGGGTGGCTATGTGGGTTATGGGGCTTCATTGGGTGTCTGGGGGTTTTATTGGGCTCTATAGGGTGGCTGTGGGGATTATAGAATCATAGAATAGTTCGGGTTGGAAAGGACCTTAAGATCATCCAGTTCCAACCTCCCTGCCATGGGCAGGGACACCTCACACTAAACCATGGCACCCACGGCCTCTTCTAACCTGGTCTTGAACACTGCCAGGGATGGAGCATTCACAGCTTCCCTGGGCAACCCATTCCAGTGCCTCAGCACCCTCACAGGAAAGAATTTCCTCCTTATATCCAATCTAACTTCCCCTGTTTAAGTTTTAACTCATTAGCCCTTGTCCTGTCACTACAGTTCCTAATGAAGAGTCCCTCCCCAGCATCCCTATAGGCCCCCTTCAGATACTGGAAGCTGCTCTGAGGTCTCCACGCAGCCTTCTCTTCTCCAGGCTGAACAGCCCAAACTTTCTCAGCCTGTCTTCATACGGGAGGTGCTCCAGCCCCTGATCATCCTCGTGGCCTCCTCTGGACTTGTTCCAACAGTTCCATGTCCTTTTTATGTTGAGGACACCAGAACTGCACACAATACTGCAGCTGAGGTCTCACAAGAGCAGAGTAGAGGGGCAGGATCACTTCCTTCGACCTGGTGGTCACGCTCCTTTTGGTGCAGCCCAGGATACGGTTGGCTTTCTGGGCTGCAAGCGCACACTGAAGCCGGCTCATGTTCATCATCATGTTCATCATCATGTTCATCACTGAAGCCGGCTCATGTTCATCATCAGCCAACACCCTGGGATGCAACTTGTTACTGGACTCCACCCGGACATTGAGCCATTGACCACAACTCTTTGCGTGCGGCCATCCAGACAGTTCTTTTCTCATCAGCCAACACCCCCAAGTCCTTCTCTGCAGAGCTGCTCTGAATCTCTTCTCTGTCCAACCTGTAGCTGTGCCTGGGATTGCTCCCACCCAGATGTAGGACCTTGCACTTGGCATGGTTGGCATCAGCCTACCTCACAAGTGTGTTGAGGTCCCTCTGGGTGGTATTCCTTCCCTCCAGGGTATCAACCGAACCACACAGCTCGGTGTCATCTGCAAACTTGCTGAGGGCGCACTCAATCCCACTGTCCATGTCAGCGACAAAGATGTTAAACAAGACCGGTCCCAACACCGATCCCTGAGGGACACCACTCGTTACTGGTCTCCAGCTGGACATTGAGCCATTGACCACAACTCTTTGTGTGCGGCCATCCAGCCCGTTCTTTATCCACCGAGTGGTCCATCCATCAAATTGATGTCTCTCCAATTTAGAGACAAGGGTGTCATGAGGGACAGTGTTGAACGCTTTGCACAAGTCCAGGTAGACGACATCAGCTGCTCTACCCCTGTCCATCAGTTCCGTAGCCCCATCATAGAAGGCCACCAAATAGGTCAGGCAGGATTTCCCCCTAGTGAAACCCTGCTGGCTGTCACCAAGCACCAAGTTTAATTCTAACTGAGCCTTAGCTTTCCTAACCTGGTCCCTAGCTTCCCAGACAACATCCCTGTACTCTTCCCATGCCACCTGTCCTTGCTTCCACTTATTATAAGCCTCTTTTTTCAGTTAAATTTTCCTCAGGAGATCCTCATCCATCCAAGGAGGTCTCCTGGACCTCCTGCACTTCCTTCTGGTTGGGATGCAACACTCCTGAGCTTGCAGCAGGTGATCCTTGAATATCAACCAAGCGAGGGCCCCCCTGCCCTCTAGGGCTATATCCTATGGAACCTTACTAAGCAGGTTCCTGAAGAGGCCAAAGTCTGCTCTTTTGAAGTCCAGGGCAGTGAGCTTGCTGCATGCTGTCCTCACTGTCCTGAGGATCTCAAATTTGACCATCTCATGATCGCTGCATCCAAGGCTTGCCTGGAGCATCACATTTCCAATGAGCCCTTCCCTGTTGGTGAGCACGACGTCAAGCATGGCACCTCTCCTTGTTGGCTCCTCTATTACTTGCAGAAGGAAGTTTTCTTCCACACAATCGAGGAACCTGCTGGATTGCTTGTGCTGGGCCGTACCGTCCTTCCAACAGATGTCAGGGTGGTTGAAGTCACCCATGAGAACAAGGGCCTGTGAGCGTGAGGCTTTTCCTATCTGCCTATAGAGTGCTTCATCCGCAGGTTCTCCTTGATCAGGCGGTCTGTAACAGATCTCCACAGTAATGTCTCCCATAGCTATATTCCCTTTAACCCTGACCCACAGACTCTCTGTTAACTGCTCACCTGTCCCCAGACAGAGTTCCATACTCTCCAGCCTATCCCTAAGATAAAGGGCAACTGCACCTCCCCGCCTGCCAGGCCTGTCTTTCCTAAAGAGCCTGTAACCTTCCATTCCAGCATTCCAGTGATAGGAGCCATCCCACCAGGTTTCTGTGATTCCCATTATATCATACCCCGTAGATGTGCACACATCCCTAATTCCTCTTCTTTGTTCCCCATGCTCTGGGCATTTGTATAGAGGCATTTGAGTCGAGCTCCACATGAAGCCGACTCATTGGCTGGAGTGGCTGGGATATCTCTACATTGCTCCAGGCATTTATTATAGGTTCTGGCAACTGACTGGGAGTGTTGGGATGGAATGATGCCCCCCTCCCCCAACACAACTAGTTTAAAGCCTCCTTGACCAGTCTGGCAAGCCTCCTACCAAAACTGCTCTTTCCCTTCTTTATCCAGACCAGCCCCCACTAGACCTGGCCTACAAACTTGGGTCCCGTGTTCAAGACACCCAAACCCCTGACTATGACACCACCCTTTTAACCAGTTATTAACCTGGCTAATCCTCCTGGCTTTTTTTAGGTCCTCCCCTGTACCTTGGAGAATTGACAAAAAGACTGCCTGGGCTCCAGAGCCCCTAACCACCTCCCCCAGGGCTCTGTAGTCCTTCTTTATGTTCCTCAGGCTACTACTGTCTATATCCCTAGCACCCACATGTATCACCAGAAGTGGGTAATAGTCCGTGGGACTTACTAGAGCAGGCAGCCTCTCTGCCACACCCCTGGTCCGTGCCCCCGGTAGGCAACACACCTGCCTTGAGATGGGGTCAGGCCAACAGACGAGTGCTTCTGTCCCTTTCAGTGTAGAGTCCCCTACTACTACGACCCGCTGCTTTTTCCTGGCAGCACCAGTAGAGATCTTCTTTACCAGTGCATCAGCCGGCTGTTTCTGGCTCGAGTGCGTTTCCTCATTAGCCCCCTGCAGGACAGCAGAGCGGTTCTGCGTGGGGACAGGGGATTTAGGGGGAAGCCCCTTGCTTTAGATTGTCCTTTTCCTTCTTTTTTTGTTGTTTTTTTTTGTCACTAATTCCCAGCTTCCCGGGTTAATGGCCTCCTTCTTTCATGAAGTAGAGGTGACGCTCGAGGCCCCTGCACAGTTTGGGCCGGGAGCAAGCATTCCTGCTTCCTCTCAGCTTCCCTGACATCTCGCAGTCTATTAACAGCATCCCTCAGCTCAGCCACCTCCTGCAGGAGGACGTCCACCAGGGAGCACCGAGTGCAGCCTTCCCCATTGTGCACCCTCCCCTCAGGAGACCAGCGCAGGCACTCTCTACACTCCGAGCTCTGCACTGCAGCCTCCCCTCTCATCGGCTCTGTCTGGGTGCCTACGCTGCCAGCGCCGGGGCAGGCAGAGCAGAGCCCCCAGACGGGGCCCTGGTCATACGACGAGTGCTCACCATCCCGCTCGCCTGCCCACGCAAACTGCCTCGACCCGCTCCTGGTCGCTCGCGCTCCCTGGGGCAGGTTTTTACCCACTGAGGGCTGGTGCCACTGCTTCAGGCTCTGTCCCCTGTGAGTCCCTGCTGGCGTCAGCTGAGCTGCCGGCTCCCGGGCAGGTCCTGTTGAGGACTCAAGGCTCCCTCGGTGGCTCTCGCCGCTCTGAGTTGAGGCTCCTGGACGCTGATCTCCCCCCGCTCCAGTGTTGAAGGCATCCTCTCTCGAGCTACTCGCCTCACCTGGGGCTCTGTAGGTTGGCTATGGAGGGTTATGGGGCTTTATAGGTTGGCTATGGGGTTATGGGGCTCTATAGGGTGGCTGTGGGGGTTATGGGGCTTCATAGGGTGGATGTGGGGGTTTATTGGGCTCTATAGGGTGGCTGTGGGGATTATGGGGCTCTGTAGGTTGACTATGGAGGGTTGTGGGGCTCTATAGGTTGGCTCTGGGGGGCTATGGGGCTCCATAGGGTGGCTGTGGGGGGTTATGGGGCTCCATTTAGTGGCTCTGGGGGGTTATGGGCCTCTATAGGGTGGCTGTGGGGGGTTATGGGGTTTTATAGGGTGGCTGTGGGGGGTTATTGGGCTCTATCGGGTGGCTGTGGGGGGTTATGGGGCTTTATAGGGGGGCTGGGGGGGTTATGGGGCTCTGTAGGGTGGCTATGGGGTTCTATAGAGTGGCTATGGAGTGTTATGGGGCTCTACAGAGTGGCTGTGGAGGGTTATGGGGCTCTATAGGGTGGCTATGGGGGTTATGGTGCTCTATAGGTTAATTATGGGGCTCTGTAGGGTGTCCATGGGCATTATGGGGTTCTGTAGGGTGGCTGTGGGTGGTTATGGGGCTCTCCCGTGTGTCTGTCGGGGGTTATCCGGCTTCATAGGGTGGCTGTGGTGGTTTATTGGGCTCTATAGGGTGGCTGTGGAGGTTATGGGGCTCTGTAGGGTAGCTATGGAGGGTTATGGGGCTCTCTAGGGTGGTTGTTGGGGGTTATGGGGTTCCATAGGGTGGCTGTGGGGGTTTATTGGGCTCTATAGGTTGGCTGTGGGGGTTATGGTCCTCTATAGGGTGGCTATGGAGGGTTATGGGCCTCTATAGGGTGGGCCTGGGCGTTACGGGTTTCTATAGGGTGGCTATGGGGTTTATGGGGCTCTCTAGGGTGCTTGTCGGGGGTTATGGGGCTTCATAGGGTGGCTGTGGGGATTTTTGGGGCTCTGTTGGTTGGCTGTTGGGATTATGGGGCTCTATAGGGTGGCTGTGGGGCTCTTTGGGGTTCCTATCGGTCTCTGTGGGGCTGAGGCTGCTGTGGGTCACCCCTCAGAAGAGGCCGCACTCGTTCTGGAATGGCTGCACCGGGTCCAGGCCCCCCCCCGCCCCATATGGAGCCCTATAGAGCCCCCGTAGAGACCTTACAGAGCCCCATAGAGCTCCCTGGAAACCTATAGACCCCCGTAGAGACTTGTAGAGCCCCATAGAGATCCTTAGAGCCCCCATAGAGACTCCATGGAGACCCTTAGGGCCCCTATAGATACCCCATAGAGCCCCCCGAGAGACTCCATAGTGCCCCATAGACCCTTAGAGACCCCACAGAGACCCTTAGAGGCCGTATAGAGACCCCATAGGGCCCCCATAGGTACCCCATAGAGACCCATAGAGAACATAAAAGGCTGCCCCATAGGGACCCCGTCGATATCTGTAGCAACCCATGGACCCCTATAGAGACCCCATAGAGCCCCACAGAGTGCCTCATAGCCACCCCATAGCCCCCTGTGTTCAGCCTGCAGGTGCTGGTGGATGCCTAGGCCCAGATGCTGGAGCTGCAACTGGCCCCGGACCCCTTCTTTGGGGTTATGGGGATGGAGCTGCCGAGCCCCATAGTCCTGCCCCAGGTACTGCCCCATAGAGCCTGCGCCATAGCGCTGCCCCAGGTACTGCCCCATGGAGCCTCCCTAATAGCACTGCCCAGGTACTACCCCATAGATCCTGCCGCTTAGCACTGCCCTAAGTACTGCCCCATAGAGTCTGACCCATGGATCCTGCCCCAGGTACTGCCACATAGAGCCTGCCCCATAGCACTGCCACAGGTACTGCCCCATAGATCCCACTGTATAGATCCTGCCCCATCAATCCCTGCCGTATAGATCCCACCCCATAGTGCCTGCTTTAATGCCCACCCCAGCCCCACAGATTGTCCCCTTCAGCCCTAGATCTCTCTCCTTTCAGCCTCATAGATGCCCCATTGAGCCCCATAGATCTCAGTCCCACAGATCCCCCTTTTAGCCCCACAGCTTCCCCCTTCAGCCCCATAGGTCCCCATTTACCCGCATCAGGTAAAGATCTGATCCTCCTACCTTGTGTGTCCCGTGCACACCGTGTGTGTGCAGCCCAAGAGAGTTTGCCTGAGAACTGCCCCAGTCCTGAACCACTGCTGTGGGCAACCCAGGCAAGGAGATGGGCACAGCCCCAGACAGAGCAGGGACTGCGGAACCCCTGCCGCGCTGAATCAGCGCTGTGTGCGATGGTGACCAGGGTAAAAGGTGTGTCTGGGGGATTCAAGGGGTGGTCACAGAAGGAAACACTGCAGTGCAGACGTTTCCTGGCCCTGAGGATCAGTTCCCAAGATCTGGAGTACATCTTTGTGTGCTGTAAAATGTTACTGTATCTAAATGCAATTTGTCATTCTTGAATTGTGTGACATGGTAATGACTATGGAAATGATGAAAAGTCAGGTTTGGCACCCGTTTGATAGGTATATTCTTAATGCATACATAAGCTGAGATAAGCTCAAACAACGGCTGTCTTGCTTTAGTCCTTTGCAGGACATCTTGTTTCTATTCAGGTGGCTGCAATGAAACGAGGCTGGCTCCAATGTGCCATCAGGGAGCAGAGGCTTCCCTGGGACTCCCTCCTGCCATGCATCATTGATGTGTGATGCTAAAGCTGTTTGCATAGAGCACATGGGAACCAGACCTGAGCAAGGAAGGTCAAAGTGAAGTGAAAGCAGCAGAGCTCATCTCAAGCTTTGTTCACAGTTCTGCAACAGGAGCATAAGTGGAAATTGGGATGGTTGTTAGGACCTTGCTCCTTTCTGATGTGAAAATTGTGCAATGAGGAATAACACTTTAAAGAATCTGGTGTTCTCTCTTGTAAGAGAAACAAATGAATCCAGGAATCCCATTCAAAGACCGTATCTCTCAGTGCATTGTTCTGCTCAGAAACATTATTGTCTGCGTTTTTGTTTTTCTTCTTTCCAGAGCTCTGTGGAGAAAGTGGTGGCTGGCTCTGTCTCCGTTCCTCAGGTGGTCCCATTTGGAATCCCTCTTCCAGGGAAGGCTAACCATGAAGGAGATACAAATGCTCTTGTAGAAATGAAATCAGGTCTGAGTAAGAGCTCTGAATCCAGGTAAAAACTTCTGTGTTCATGTGGAACATTGAGCCTCCAGACTTTGTTTGCATTTCATGATGATTTTTATGAGGGTGCATTTCATTAAGGAACTTAGAAAATTAACCACCATGTTTAAATACACCAACTCGACTTGCACTGAATTCTATGCATTCAAACAGTATTGCTGACATATGAGCTGTCTCATACATGGCAGCAGTCTCGATTGTTTTCAAGATCAAGTTCATAAGCCGTTGCATTTTGCTTTGACTGCAAAAACCAGTGTATGAAAGTACAGTATATTTGGTTAATTTCTCATCCACGTCCCCTTGTGCATCATTGGCCTTCACCCACAGCCCAGAGAGCTGGGCTTCCTCAGCCTGGAGAAGAAAAGGCTCCTTAAGGGGGGAGACCTCAGAGCAGCTCCCAGAGCCTAAAGGGGCTGCAGGAAACCTGGAGAAGGGCTTTGCACAAGGGCCTGTAGGGGCAGGACAAGGGGAATGGCTTGAACCTGCCAGAGGGGAGACTGAGATGAGCTCTTAGGCAGCAGTTCTTCCCTGTGAGGGTGCTGAGGCGCTGGCACAGGGTGCCCAGAGAAGCTGTGGCTGCCCCATCCCTGGCAGTGCTCAAGGCCAGGTTGGACACAGGGGCTTGGAGCAAGCTGCTCCAGTGGAAGGTGTCCCTGCCCATGGCAGGGGTTGGGGTTGGAACTGGATGAGCTTTAAAGTCCTTTCCAACACAAACCAGTCTGGGATTCTGTGACTTTGTTCAATACCTTTAGCACTGGATGTAATTCTTAAATGATGAGCAAAATGAACCATAGATTTCTTCAAGTGCCAGACATGTTAGTAAGGCTAAGACTGGAAAAGTAAATTGTGTTTTCTTGGCAGTGTCAGGAAACCTGACCAAATTCAGGTTCCTCTTCATGCTGCAACAACAACCACTGCATCTTCAGGACCTGCGCATGCACCTTGTTCCAGTGCTAACTAGTGCGGTTAGTTAGTAACTACTGCTTGAGTCATAGCTATAGAATCATGCCTCAAACTTTGAACAGTGGCAGGCGTGGGCATATATGTAAGAGCACCACATTTGTACAGTGGTGCCTGTAACTGTCTTCTCTCTGGCTTTTTAATGTTACTGAAAACTAACTTAGTATCTTTCTGGCCTAGTTTTAGTTGTCAGTAACGTCACTCTTTCCAGTTGTCTTCCTGTTTTCTCAATAGCCTTTGAGCTGTAAGGATCGGTACCAGCAGCTGTGGCTATCAGCTTCAATGTTTCTAGTGACTTTGCTGCTTCAGACTCTAACCAGGAAAATACTGAAAACCTCTTGAGAGCCTTAATGACATGATGTGATGTGGCTTTTTCCTCAGATGGCACCATATCTTGAATGCAGACATCTGCTGCCAGTGACTACACCCGCTTGCATTGGATGGGAGTCACCAATAGCTCCACAGATGCAGCCCCAAACCAACATCTGCATAAAGGTAATTGAGAATAAATCTAACAAAAGAGCACTTTACCTCCATGCATGCATGTTTCTAACAGGTGACTTCTGTAAAAATAGTTTGATCCAGCTTTGGTTGCTCTAATTGCATTGTGAGAGCTTTAAGGGTTAGTAGGATTCAAACCACCTTGACTAGAAATAAGCATTAAAGGTAAACCGTGTAAGCTGAGGAAGGCATCTTGAAGAGCAAAGGAGTCAGTTGTGTGAAAGACAGGACACGTGCACTTGTGTTCAGTAGGGAGGTATTCTGTGATTCTGTCATTTACAGCCTTAATATTACTGATCATTTTAAGTTTCTTAAATATGTCCTCATTACTCTGCTTCCCTCAGTTGATTGTAAGTGCTTGGCACAGATGGGCTGGCAGGACTGGGGCAGTGGGGAGATGCCCAAAAGGCTCAAGCGCCCCAGTAGTGAGTGATCCAAAAGTGCTGGTGGGCCTAACTAGACAAAATCTGCCCTCCAGAATGCTCCTTACCCAAGGGTATTGGCCCAGGTAGAGGCTGTCCTTCACCCTTGCAGTCAGGGGAAAGGGTGTGAGAAGGAGTGAACTGATACTGCATGTCCACAACTGGTAGATTATAGGCACTGCCGCAGACTGGTGTTTTCTGGCAGTCCTGATGCAGGTGCAAAGGCAGGCCTGAACTATTTGGTGGCAACCATGAAAAGAAAACAGCAGACTCATGATTCTCAGCTCTGGTGGAATCTGGCTTGTGAGATACAGTGACTGTGCATGGGCACCCTCATGGGGATAAGAACCGTTTTCCTTGCAGACACTGGACTTGCTGCTTTGTGTGAGTGCAGTGGCTAAGCAAACTGGCACTAGTCTATAGAAACATCTGGAGGTATTGATGCTGCATCTGCTGAGGGAACTGTACCGTAGTTTAAAATGAATTGTCAGCAGGATCCATGGATTTGTGATGGACAGGCACTATGGCCTAACTAGCACCTGAAGCCCACGGCACAGACTTGAAGGATCTCTTCTATCTGCAGGGGTGAATAAGCACAGCACTTTGTAAGATCAAGTCCTCTTCTTATTAGTGTTGTTGACAGTTTGCAGATACCATGTGAAATGCATTCTTTCTCTACTTAAAAGGGAATTTGTCAGGCCTGTGGCACAGGAAATCTTCACCATAAACACTGTGTGACTTGTGCAAGCAAGCTGCTTGAAGCACAGATGCTGAGGCTTCTTCCATCAGTCACAGTAGGGTTAATCAAATCAAAGCACAACATTCTTTTTCTCTGGAAAACTGAAGTCATAGCCCTGTGTCCCTGTTATAAAAGCAGAGATGCCCTCCCTCATGGGCTATTCAAGGCCCGTACTCCCACAGATCATCCATCACAAACGTCCAGCTAAACAGAAGCTTACGTTTGAGTTTCTCCTGTGGAATTCAGGATTGTTTGTGCCATTATGAAAGCTGAGAAGGCTCTTAGAAAATGGGTAGTCTTGGCTCCAAGGGAGTTTTTTTGTGTTCAGATTATTTTCTATTGCAGTAGAAAACTTGAGTGTCTACATCAGGAAGGCAATTTTTGTGGTTTTCAATTATTTTGTGAAAATATTTTTTCATACTATTCTTTTAATCTCCATTTGCATCTCCATCTCTACGTGCATACAGCTCCTCTACTTGGATTTGGCTGTGAGCGTGTAATGGATGGGAACCTCGCTGAGAATTGATTCCCTCTCATGACTAAGAGACATAACAGTGTGATTTTGTCACAGTGTGTTTCGCAGAGTGCATATGTATATGTTCATGGTGACTGTTTGTCAGAAAGAGGCAGGAAACCATGAGGGTGCAGCTGTTTTAAGAGCTTCCCACTTGGGCAGGCCGGGGCGCCTGGCCAATGCTCTGGGTGTGGCCAACACTGAGATGATGAGAAACTGCACGGCCCCACGAGTAAACAGTGACAGCTGGCATAAAGCCCCTTGTGTTTCTAAGGGCATAAAAGCAGGAGCCTCTTGTAGCCAAATCTGAGGCCTCACCTGTGGGTGGATGCGCCTTGTAGGAACTTTCCCTGTAACCTGCTCCCAGCATCAGCTGCAACAGGGCTTTCCAGCTGAAGTGTGGGCCTGGAGGATGGTTGGGTTCTGACTGCTGATGTGTTTCTTCAGTCTCTGTTCTCTCTATGCAGTATTGATCTGGTGCATTGCCAGTTGTCCTCTGTACTTTACTTATATTTTTATACACAATTTGTATTATTTTACTTATTTACTATACAGGGATATCTGCCCAGTTTGCTTTAGTGTGCTTGTTTCATCCACTGCATGATACATAGCTAGGGTGTGATCGTTTTGTTGAGTACCCTGCCTGTCAGCAGAACACTTGTGTACCCAGCAACCTCCCTGCCTCTCTTACAGACACCAGGTCCTGCTGCTTTCCACAAGGTGGAGCTGGACATCTACGGAAAAGGACCTACCATGTATGTACACGATGGAACCAAAAGCAGCCTTGGAGGAGACAAAGCAGGGAAGCCAGGGCCAGCAGACTACCGCCCAGGAAAGGTAAGGCAGCCTGCCCACCTCTCCTCCTCTGCTTCGCAACTACCAGCCTTTGAGCATCCCCACCTTCTGTTGGGGCTTCTGAGCACACGACCACCTTAGCGCAGTGACCAGTCACAGGACAGCAGGCGTGCTCTCCTGTCTTGGCCCAAAGCTGAGCAGAGGGAGGCCAAGGAACACATCTTTGCCTCTCCACTAGCTCAGCTGTTAATTAATCTCAGCTATAAACATCATGCAGGCATGGGCTTAACTTTATTGATGTTTGCACATAGACCTGCAACAAAATAAAGTGATTGAAATTGAGTGAAGTTTCTGTCAAGTGACAGCAAAACATAAAATAAAGCAGTGTGAGGAGGGGCATCTGTAGCAAGGATGGATTTTATTGTTTAAGTGAAAATCGGATGTTATGGGCCAGTGGTGCCCTGTGGCAGCTTCTCACAGCTGCAGCTAAATGACAGCTGACACAAAGGGCTGTGAGCAGCTGTAGCCTGTTAGGAGCAAGTGGAAGTGAAGCCAGAGGTAGTGTATGTAAGGAATGGAAGGAGAGCAAAGACAACTCCTAATTCAAGGGTATTGCCAAAGGTTAATGTTGCTAATTCAGGCTGTGGCTGATGACAAAGGCCGTGGAAGCAGTCCTGGCTCAGCTGGAGGAGTTCACCGTTGATTGCTCACATGCATGGTGTGTTTGGGTCACTCCTAATGCTGTCTCTTGTAAAGCCAGTTTGCTTCAGATGTCAAAGGGAGGAATAGCAGAAATGTATGAGGACTTGAAAGGTGAACAGTGGAAGGGAGCTCAAATTATCTACCTGTGAAAAGGATGAAAAGGTAAATATTAAGATAACAAAAGATCCAAGTGATCTGAGTTTTTTTTCTTTCTCCACCTGTGTTTCTCTGAGAAAATAATATGCTCCCCAACATAGAGCTTTCAAAGAAGTGTGTTGGTTAACCGGTGCGTGGAACCAGCTGTGGAGTGTGGCAGACATGCAGATATGACTAGCATAAGCAACTGTGATTGCTCAGAGGCCTTACTGTTTCTGCTTGAGTCATTCTTCTGGGTACTGTGGACCCAGGTGTAGCAGGGATGCTTTATCAGAAATGAGTTGATATGAATCCACCCTACCAGTAGTTCAGTTTTATTAGAAATGAAGGTCACTGAACATTGGCTGGTCAAGGGAATATTAGCCTCGAACTTGTCCAGACCTTGAGAAAACTTCATAAGTAGTGATCACATTCTTGCCTGGTTCATATTTGCATGACTGTACTGAACTCCCCAGCTGCAGGTCTGTCCATAAATTGCCCCCTGAGCTTTCTGTGATAATGAAATCAACACTTTAAATGTGGACTTCTTAACCATAACCTACTGATGTTGTCAGATCTGATACTCATACACAAAGTGGTTAGGACTTATCCTCTATTAATGGAAGTTTTTCCAAAATGTTTTGCTGGGTTTCTAGTGTAAGGAAAGCAATAGAAAACACTGTTGGCATATATTGCCCCTGCTCTGCAGCCCGTTGAACCCTGAGGCAACTCTTACATGTCAACAGCAATAGAAATTACTACTAGAAAAACAGCACTAAGGGCCAGGTACTGGTGTAGGAAACCCCCTTGCTTCCAGAAACTGGTGATGTTTTTTCAAAATTTTTACAGTTTTCAGCAAATGATTTATCAGATGCCACAAGTTTAGGAATAATAGTAAGGTAAATGTGAATTACTGGATCAGAGAACCTGGAGTGTCTTGCAGGGCATGGAGAACTTTAATTTTACATCCAAAAGGGATAGGAAGTTTTATATTTATTTTTCTTGAACTTTGATACAAATTGTTATTGTTACAGAGCTTTTTTCCGGATCATATGATACCTTTTCCAAGTGAGACCCATGCAGCTGTAAGCCACTCTGGGATATTACAGGTGTGTAATCTTTGAATGAAGATGAGCCAGCATAGCTTAGAATTTCTTATTGCCTGTTTTGTTTTTTTGAGAGCATAATTCTTTGCCACTGTTGGATCTGTTCCTAGGTTATGAATATCTCAAAATATGGTTAATATTTTTTTCCTCATGAGATATGAAGTGTTGTGTCCCTGCCAGACAGTTACTGTATGACCGCAGTTGGGAACTTACGCATTCTTTCAGAATCACGGAGTGTCAAAACAGAAGATGAAGTAGAAATGGTTAATGCCTTTCTTGGGTATTTCAGGTGAAAGACCCTGTTTCCTTAAAAAGGTGGAGTGCTGCAGTACTTGGCATATAGTTAACAGCAGGCATTGGTAGGATAATGAGGAAATGGTAATGTGATACAACCGGCTATAAAAAAAGGCTTAAAAGGTTAAACTTAATGAGTAGAAAATTCAGACTGACTAGTGTGATTTGTTAGCTGGAAGGCTACTGTAGCCTTTGGGAAAAAATAAAAAACGGTAGATCACTCAGTGTTAGTCATCTTTAAGTGGACACAAGATTTTAACTTACAGTGGGAATAGATTCACAGAATGACCATATCAGGGATCATCGTCTTACTTCCCAAAGGGGTGAAAAATGAGTAATAAAGGTGGAAACATACTCATCACTCTTGCTTGCTTGTCACTAGAAAAATTAATAGAAGAACTTTCACTGGTCTTAAGACAACAAGCCTATGTGTGAGTTTTGGGGATAAAGACTGGAAAGGCAACATAAGAACACAAGATTTTAAAGGTAAAACTAAAATATTAAAGCTAGGTTGTTGAGCGTTTTTTTTTAATCGTATAAATTCTACTCTAGCATCTGCCAGTAAAGGAAAAACATTGAACAACCAATTCTCAAGACATTCCTCTGTATTAAAAAGTTATATTCTCATAAAAATGGATATTTAGTCAGGAGGTTAAGCTAACCCCAAATGGATTAAAAATGTTTCAAATTAAATATAATTGACACATACAGAACTAGATTCTGTAAATAATTTTTACAAACCTAAATAAAAAGAATGAATTTCTACAGATGCTGCATATCTAATGAAAATTGGTTCACTTTTGCTACCCAAATATCAAGTAGATTTTGCAGTGTACCATAAACATTTGATTTAGATGCTCTTGCCCATATACGATATACAGCGAATGTGCAGAGCTTGTGGGTAAGATTAAGAATCATTCTAAATAGGCAGTGGTTACACCCCATTTTGATAGATGGAAAAATCTGTTGTGAATGCTCCTCTGTTGCTGTTTTATGGTGCATTGTCTGTTTAATTGTATTTTGTTCAATAAGACTTAGGAGGCATGAGGCAGAGAATACCTTTGTGAATTGTGCAGTCCTCACGCACGTTTCAGCAGAAGCTGTTGGGTCAGTTGTTTACAGCCAGTCGCTATATCCTTGGAGACTTTTGCTAAGACAAGTTAACAGTCGTGGTTATTATTTGTGATGTGCTTGGTCAAGTATCAAGAGAGACATTAGTTTTAACTCAGTGCTTACAAGTGATGAAAAAATCACTTCTGATACTTTCATAGTTTTTTGTGGATTGAGCGGTGAGCGAGTAAAATATTTTTCAAGTATGTTTTTCTTGACTTTCATTGAAAGTGAGTATTTTGGCTGATGGCTTTAAGTCAGAACATCTGAATAGCCTCAGAACAAAAAAACAGTTTAACTGTCTGCTATCCATTTAGCATGTGCTAAGTGAAATTGCTAGGTCTGACCTATATCAAATGTGTGTGCCGAAGAGCGGTTTGACCTGTAGCGTAAAAATAAAGTGTGTCACTATTAGAATTAGAAGCCATATTTATTAGAATATGGTTTCTCTGAGACGGCACTGTGTATACATGTCTAGTGGTAGGCGGTGTGGGTCATCTGGAAGACTTGCTGTAGGCTATCGTTGCAAATCCGGTGCTTAAAAACATTTCAGAAAGGAAGGTAGCATGAAGCTCTTAATCTGAGGCCTCTCTCATTCATGACAGCATTTCCAATGAATGGACTGCACAGTCTAGAGTGTTGTCAGAACTGAGTCGTTAGTAGGTGATATCCTACCCTCACTGAAGTCAATAAGGTATTGGTGGTTTTTTTTTTTATTTCCTTTGAAGGGTCAAAATTTTATCCTAGATTTCTTTCTTCCCCCCCCCTTTTTTTGTTGGGTTGGGTTGGGTTGTTTTTTGTCTGTGAATAACATTTCTCCAATTTTTAATTTTGGAGGTTTTTATATTTAATTGTATTTGTAACATATTTTTTTTCACTATGCAGTATGTCAGTGTTTTAAATTTAACAGTGACACCTTCAAAAATAGAAGATTGAAATTACTTGAGTAATCACAGTTCTTTCTGGCTTTGTTTTTAAGAATAAACCTATTCCCCTCCCACTGCCCACTGCTTAATAGATGCAACTGATATTCAGGTTTGGTCGGTAGACTTGAGGTTCAGAGTTCTGTTGGCTGATTTCGCAGCTTCTTTCTAATAGCTTTTTACATGTAATGTGAATACGTTAGAAAAAACTATTGTAGACAGCACACGTCCAACCTATCTTCCAGAGGAATAAAAAGAACCTTGCACCTGGTGTAGGATATATTAAAGAAGGGAGCACATGCCTTTCCTAAATAAGCATAACAAAATAAATTTTATATATGCAAAAATCAAGTTAAAGACACAGCAGGGTTACCAAGACAGGCACTCATCCTTTTGTGAAATGTAGAATTCCTGGTAGTGACTTTTCCTTTTGGCCTTCCCCATTGCCATCTCTTGCCCCACTCCCCCATGTTCTGAGTTGTTCTCATTCTCTGCCTTCACAGATTTGAGAGTTAAGCTTTGTTTCTCTAACCATTCTGCCACAGAAAGTCTCTCTGTCCCTGAGCAGTTTCCCATCTGATTCTGTTCCAGATTTCAGGCTGAAATAGCCGTGCACAGAACTTCAGTCTCTTGTCAATCTCCTCGGCATGTTCCAGTCTGCCTTTCCTCATTTTCCATTCTAGGTTTTTCTGGCCTTTCTGCCAGTCTAAAGCTCTCTGACCGACTGACGTCAACAGGAGACAATACTGAGAGTCAGTAACAGCTCTTCACTGGAACTGCTTGGGGCCCTAGAATTCGTCAGCAGGTTCAGGGGAAAATCCTGCTCATTCCCAGCAGCATTGGGCTGGATCATTGCCAACTGTCGTCACATCTTTGAAGAAATCAGTCATCAAATTCAAACTTGATTCACAGAGCCTTGGGAAAATGTTGGCTTCTTTGACTGTCAAAAATAGTGTGTAATGCTTGAGAAGCGTCCACCTTAGCAAATATTTTCCATGCTACTGCAACCTGGCTTTCATTCAAAATGTTGCAGATGCAGACAGATAAGGTTTCTGGTTATGAGTATGGCTCTCAAACTTCATTGCATTTAGTGACATCTAGAGTTTCTGATTTTTGTTATATTAATGTGAGACAGTGCAATGTTTTTTCCTATTCTGTTTTCTCACCTGTTGATCTGTTTTTTTACCAACAAAAGGCATTTATTTTGCTTTGGTTTTTGTTCAGATTGGTTTTAAGTTGGTTGGCTTTGCAGCTAAGCAAATCATAATTGAGTCCGTGGTGCTGTCATACGCTACTCTCGGAAAGACATGGTGACATTTGACACCAGCCTACAAATCATGTTATTTATTTCACTGCATGGGAGAGAGGGTGCAAGTTTGTTTCTGCGTACCATGTGACTGGTAATCCCTGCCTGCAGCATACCATCATTTAACTCCGCAATTCATCTTCCTGTATTGAGGACTTATCTTATTTTTCTGATATTAGTCATATATTGAGTATCTGTTTGAACAGGGATCCATTCCCCTAGTAATAAATTTGTACATAACTCCGTTAAGAAAAACAACCAACGAACAACCAAAAAAAAAAAAGAAAACCCTACTGTCGTGGTTTAAACCCAGTCAGGTAATTCGTTCGCTCACTTCCCCCCCCTTTCTTGCCCTCCCCCTGCTCTCGGAGGGAGGACGGAGAGGAGAATCGAAAAGAATGCAACTCCCACGGGTTGAGATAAGAACAGTTTAGTAACTAAGGTATAACACAAATCACTACTGCTACCACCAGTGATAATAATGGTAAAGGAAATAACAAGGGAAGAGAATACAACACCTCAGCACCAGCCGACCGATAACTTGCCCCCCTCAGCCCAACCAAGCACCGACCGATACCTCCTCCAACCCTGCAGTCCCCCAGCCCTTCCGGCTAACTCCCAGTTACCTCCTGGGCATGACGTGCTGTGGTATGGAATACCTCTTTGGTCAGTTTGGGTCAGGTGTCCTGTCTCTACTTCCTCCCGGCTTCCCCTCCTCCCTGGCAGAGCATGAGGCTCACAAAGTCCTTGGCCAAACCAAAACATCGCTATCAGCTCTGTTCCCAGGCCGAAAGTCAAAACACAGCACTGCACCAGCTACCAAGAAGGAGAAAAATGACTGCTACTCCTGAACCCAGGACACCTACCAAAACCAAGCGAGAACAAAAATCCAAAGGAAGTGATCTTTTCTACTATCTTTAGTTCTAGGTGTTTATTGCATTCAGTTCTGACTCTGAAATATTTTTCCTGCACATTCCTTCTGACGTTTACTAGTTTAACTTCAGCTTGCTCAGGTTGTACTTTCTCATACAGTCCTCAGCTGTCCTAGAGAGGAAAGATGGATCTGGGATTGCGTTTTTCCTGGCATTATTGCTACTTTATTGTAATCGATAGCATGGGCACAATGATGACGGTTGAAGCTGAGCTTTGTATTTTGTATTCCACTTCGATCTGCTGAGTAAGAAAAGTTTTTCATGACAGCACTTGTGGTTTGAAGCTCTTACGACAGAATCATAGAATAGTTTGGGTTGGAAAGGACCTTAAGTTCATCTAGTTCCAACCCCCCTGCCATGAGAAGGGACACTTCACACTAAAGCATATCACCCACGGCCTCGTCCAGCCTGGTTTTGAACACTGCCAAAGATGGAGCATTCACAACCTCCCTGGGCAACCCATTCCAGTGCCTTACCACTCTAACAGGAAAGAATTTCCTCCTTATATCCAAACTAAACTTCCCCTGTTTAAGTTTTAACCTGTTATCCCTTGTCTTATCACTACAGTCCCTAATGAAGAGTCCATCCCCAGCATCCCTATAGCCCCCCTTCAGATACTGGAAGCTGCTCTGAGGTCTCCACGCAGCCTTCTCCAGGCTGAACAGCCCCAACTTGCTCAGCCTGTCTTCATTACAGGAGGTGCTCCAGTCCCCTCATCATCCTTGTGGCCCTCCTCTGGACTTGTTCCAACAGTTCCATGTCCTTTATATGTTGAGGACACCAGAACTGCACACAATATTCCAGGTGAGATCTCACAAGGGCAGAGTGGGGGGGCAGGATCACCTCCTTCGACCTGGTGGTCACGCTCCTTTTGGTGCAGCCCAGGATACGGTTGGCTTTCTGGGCTGCAAGTGTGCACTGCCTGCTCGTGTTCATTTTCTCATCAGCCATCACCCCCAAGTCCTTCTCCACAGGGCTGCTCTGAATCTCTTCTTTGCCCAACCTGTAGCTGTGCCTGGGATTGCTCCCACCCAGGTGTGTAGGACCTTGCACTTGGCATGGTTAAACTTCGCAAGGTTGGCATCAGCCCACCTCACAAGTGTGTTGAGGTCCCTCTGGGTGGCATTACTTTCCTCCAGCATATCAACCAAACCACACAGCTCGGTGTCATTGGCAGACTTGCTGAGGAGGGCGCACTCAATCCCACTGTCCATGTCAGCGACGAAGATGTTAAACCCGGTCCCAACACCGATCCCTGAGGGATGCAACTTGTTACTGGTCTCCAGCCGGGCATTGAGCCATTGACCACAACATTTTGCGTGAGGCCATCCAGCCAGTTCTTTATCCACTGAGTGGTCCATCCATCAAATTGATGTCTCTCCAATTTAGAGACAAGGATGTTGTGTGGGACAGTGTCAAACGCTTTGCACAAGTCCAGGTAGCTGACATCAACTGCTCTACCCCTGTCCATCAGTTCTCTGGCCCCATCATAGAAGGCCACTAAATTGGTCAGGCAGGATTTCCCCCTAGTGAAGCCCTGCTGGCTGTCACCAAGCACCTTGTTGATTTTCATGTGCCTTAGCATGACTTCCAGGAGAATCTGCTCCAAGATTTTGCCAGGCACAGAGGTGAGACTGACTGCTCTGTAATTCCCTGGTCATTCATTTTCCCCTTCTTGAAAATGGGGGTTATATTTCCCTTTTTCCAGTTGTCGGGAACTTCACCTGACTGCCATGATTTCTCAAATATGGTGGCCAGTGCCTTAGCAGCTTCATTCGCCAGCTCCTTCAGGACCCTCAGATGGATCTCATCAGGACCCATGGACTTGTGCCCATTCAGATTTTTAAGATGGTCTCGAACCAGATCCTCTCCTACAGTGGGCGCAAGGTCTTCATTCTCACAGTCCCTGCATCTGCCTTCCAAGACTTGGGTGGTTTGGTCAGAGCCTTTGCCAGTGAAGACCGAGGCAAAGAAGTCATTCAGAACCTCAGCCTTCTGCAAATCCTGTGTAGCCAGTTCTCCTGAGAGCTTCCTGAGGCGGCCTACATTCTCCCTTGTCTGTTTTTTATTTGCTATGCACCTGTAGAATCCCTTCCTGTTATCTTTAACATCCCTAGCCAAGTTTAATTCTAACTGAGCCTTAGCTTTCCTAACCTGGTCCCTAGATTCTCGGACAACATCCCTGTACTCTTCCCATGCCACCTGTCCTTGCTTCCACCTTTTATAAGCCTCTTTTTTCCTTCGAATTTTCCTCAGGAGCTCCTCATCTATCCAGGGAGGTCTCCTGGCCCTCCTGCTGCACTTCCTTCTAGTTGGGATGCAACACTCCTGAGCTTGCAGCAGGTGATCCTTGAATATCAACCAAGAGTCTTGGGCCCCCCTGCCCTCTAGGGCTATATCCCATGGAGCCTTACTAAGCAGGTTCTTGAAGAGGCTAAAGTCTGCTCTTTTGAAGTCCAGGGCAGTGAGCTTGCTGCACACCCTTCTCACTGTCCTGAGGATCTCACATTTGACCATCTCATGATCGCTGCATCCAAGGCTGCCCTGGAGCGTCACATTTCCAATGAGCCCTTCCCTGTTGGTGAGTACGACGTCAAGCATGGCACCTCTCCTTGTCGGCTCCTCTATTAGTTGCAGAAGGAAGTTTTCTTCCACACAATCGAGGAACCTCCTGGATTGCTTGTGGCGGGATGTACCATGCTTTCAACAGATGTCAGGGTGGTGGAAGTCACCCATGAGAACAAGGGTCTGTGAGCGTGAGGCTTTTGCTATCTGCCTATAGTGTGCTTCATCCACAGGTTCTCCTTGATCAGGCGGTCTGTAACAGATCTCCACAGTAATGTCTCCCATAGCTATATTCCCTTTAACCCTGACCCCCAAACTCTCTGTTAACTGCTCACCTGTCCCCAGACAGAGTTCCATACTCTCCAGCCTATCCCTAAGATAAAGGGCAACTGCACCTCCCCGTCTGCCAGGCCTGTCTTTTCTAAGTAGCCTGTAACCTGATGCCTTCCTCCCCCAACACATCTAGTTTAAAGCCTCCTTGACCAGCCTGGCAAGCCTCCTACCAAAACTGCTCTTTCCCTTCTTGATCAGACCAGCTCCACCAGCCCCCACTACACCTGGCCTGCACATTTGGGTCCTGTGTTCTAGGCACCCAAACCCCTGACTATGACACCACCCTTTTAAGCAGTTATTAACCTGGCTAATCCTCCTGGCTTTTTTTAGGTCCTCCCCTGTATCCTGGAGAATGGACGAAAAGACCACCTGAGCTCCAGAGCCCCTAACCACCTCTCCCAGTGCTCTGTAGTCCTTCTTTATGTTCCCCAGGCTACTACTGTCTATATCCCTAGCCACCCACATGTATCACCAGGAGTGGGTAATAGTCCGTGGGACTTACTAGAGCAGGCAGCCTCTCTGCCACATCCCTGATCCGTGCCCCTGGTAGGCAACACACCTCCCTTGAGACGGGGTCAAGCCAACAGACGAGTGCTTCTGTCCCTTTCAAAGTAGAGTCCCCTACTGTTACACCTGCCACTTTTTCCTGGCAGCACCAGTAGAGATCTTTACCAGTGCATAAGCCAGCTGTTTCTGGCTTGAGTGCATTTCCTCATTACCCCCCTTCAGAACAGCAAAGCGGTTCTGCGTGGGGACAAGAGATTTAGGAGGACGCCCCTTGCTTTTTGTTGTCCTCTTCTTCATTTTTTTGTTGTTCTTTTTTTGTCACTAATTCCCAGCTTCCCGGGTTAACGGTTTCCTTCTTTCCTCCATGAACTAGAGGGGACGCTTGAGGCCCCTGCACAGTTTGGGCCGGGAGCAAGCATTCCTGCTTACTCTCAGCTTCCCTGACATCTTGCAGCCTATTGAAGGCATCCCTCAGCTCAGCCACCTGCTGCAGAAGGACCTCGACCACGGAGCACCGAGTGCAGCCCTGCCCATTGTGCGCCATTCCCTCACAAGACCACTGCAGGTGCTCTCTACACTCCGAGCTCTGCACTGCAGCCTCCCCTGCCATCAGCTCTGTCTGGGTGCCTATGCTGGCCACCACCGGGGCAGGCAGAGCAGAGCTCTCGGTCCGGGCCCTGGTCATACGACGAGTGCTCACCATCCTGCTCGCCTACTCTGCCTCGACCCACTCTGCCTGCTGTGTTCACTGCATTCCTGGTCACTTGTGCACCCACTCAGGGCTGGTGCCGCTCCTCTTTTCTCCTCCCCCTGTGAGTCACCTGATCGCATCAGCTGAGCTGCTGGCTCCTTGGCAGGTCCTGTCGGACTTGAGGTTCCCTTAGTGGCTTTTGCCGCTCTGAGTTGAGGCCTCTGGATGCTGATCTCCCTTCTCCGGTGTTCAAGGCATCCTCTTTTGAGCTACTCACCTCAGCAGTTGAGATTGGCCTTGGCCAGTCTCAACACCTTGGTCAACCTCAACGCCCTGGCCAAGCTCAACGCTTTGGCCGACCTCAGTGCTTTCGTCCATCCTCAACACCTTGGCCACCCTCAGTGCCTCTGGCAACCTCAATGCCTCTGGCAACCTCAGCACTTTGGTCAACCATAATGCCTTGATGAACCTCAATGCCTTGGCCAACCTCCACAACTTGGTCAGCCTCAATGCCCTGGCCAACCTGAACGCTTTGGTCAACCTCAACGCCTTGGTCAACCTCAGTGCCTTGGCCTACCTCAGTGCCTTGACCAACCTGAATGCCTTGGCCATCCTTAATGCCTTGGCCAACTTGAAAGACCTGTCCAACCTCAACGCCTTGGTCAGCCCCAACACCTTGGCCGACCTCAGTGCCCTTAGGGGGATTGCCTCAGGGGCACTGCGACCCTGGTGCTGGAGGCAGTGGGAGGGCAATAGGACCCTGGGGCGAGGGGAAGCGGGCGGGCAGTAAAACCCTGGGGCGGGAGGCAGCGGGCGGGATCTAGGACCCTGTTACCGGAGCTATAGGGGTGAGCCCTGGGACCGGTCCCTGACAGGCAGGAGGCATCCGGCAAGCACTAGGACCCTGATTCGGGAGGCAGCGGGCGGGCACTAGGACCTTGATAACCGCGCTTTAGGCGCGGGCATCGGGACCGGTCCCTGCCAGGCAGGAGGCAGCGGGTGGGCGCTAGGACCCTGGGCGGGAGGCAGGGGGCGGGCTCTACAACCCTGATACCGGCGCTGTGGGGGGGGCACTAAGACCCTGATACCGGCGCTGCAGAAGCGGCCATCGGGACCAGTCCCTGCTAGGGAGGATGCAGCGGACGGGCGATAGGACCCTGGGCGGGAGGCAGCGGGGAGGAACTGGGACCCTGATAACGGCGCTATAGGGAGGGGCACTGGAACTGGTCTTTGGCAGGCAGGAGGCAGCGGGCGGGCACCAGCACCCTGATGCGGGAGGCAGTGGGCGGGATCTAGAACAGTGTTACGGGAGGCAGCGGGCGGGATCTAGGACACTGATGCGGGAGGCAGAGGGCGGGCACCCCGACCCTGATACCGCGCTATGGGAGGGGGGCCTGGGACCGGTCTTTGCCAGGCAGGAGGCATCCGGCGGGCATTAGGACCCTGATGCGGGAGGCAGCGGGGGGACACTAGGACCCTGATAACGGCGCTGTAGGGCGGGGCACTGCAACCGATCTTCGCCAGGCAGGAGGCAGCGGGCGGGCACTTGGACTCTTGGCGGGAGGCAGCCGGCGAGCACTAGGACCCGGTTGCGGGAGGCAGCGGGCGGGCTGTAGGACCGTGTTACGGGAGGCAGCGGGCGGGATCTAGGACCCTGATACCGGAGCTATAGGGGTGGGCACTGGGACCGGTCCCTGCCAGGCAGGAGGCATCCGGCGGGCACTAGGACTCTGATTCGGGAGGCAGCGGGCGGGCACTAGAACCTTGATACCGGCGCTATAGGAAGGGCCACTGGAACCGGTCTTTGCCAGGAAGGAGGCAGCGTGCGGGCACTACGACCCCTAGGAGGGAGGTAGTGGGCGGGCACTAGGATCCTGTTACCGGAGTTCTATAGGGGCGGCCATCGGGACCGGTGCCTGCCGGGCAGGAGGCAGCGGGTGCGCACTAGGACCCTGATACGGGAGTCAGCGGGGAGGCACTAGGACCCTGGAATCGCAGCAATGGGGGGTGACTGGGACCCGTCCCTGTCCGGCACTAGGCAGCGGGCGGGCACTAGGAACCTGGGCGGGAGGCAGGGGGTGGGCTCTACAACCCTGATACCGGCGCTATGGGGGGGGCACTGGGACCTGTCCCTGCCAGGCAGGAGGCATCCGGCGGTCACTAGGACCCTGATACCGGAGCTATATAGTGCTGAGTATGCTGGGGTTTCTATCGGCGCCCTGGGGGTGTTATGGGGGCTGGGGCTGCTGGGGTGCAATGGATGCTGTGGGTTCTGTGGGTCCTGGAGGTGCTGGATCTGTTGTGGTGCTGGCAGTGGTGGGGGTGTTGCGGGTGCAGTTCATGCTATGGGTGCTGTGGGCTCTATGGGTCCTGTGGGTTCTATGGGTGCTGGTGGTGCAGTGGGTGCTGCGGGCTCTATAGGTGCTGCGGGTTCTGCCTGTGCCGGGGTTGCTATTGGTGCTCGGGTTCTATGGCTGCTGGGGGTTCAGTGGGGTTCTGTGGGTGCTGGGGCTCTATGGGTACTGGTGATGCTGGGAGTTCTGGGGGTGCTGTAGTTGCTATGGGTGCTGGGGGCTCTATGAGCGCTGGGGGTTCTATGGGTGCTGTGAGCTGTATGGGTGCTGGGGGTTCTGTGGGTGCTAGGGGCTCTATGGGTGCTGTGGGCTCTATGGGTGCTGTGGGTTCTATGGGTGCTGGGGCTGCTATTGCTGCTTGGGTTCTATGGGTGCTGGTGGTTCTGTGGATGCTGTGGGCTGCTATTGTGCTGGGGTTCTATGGGTGCTCTATGTCCAGTTCTATGGGTGCTGTAAGGCAATGCCCTCCTTGTTGTAGGGGTGCAGCAGCACAAGTCCCTCGTGGTCACCTGTAACTACGAAGCCTGGCGCCATGGAGTGAAGAAGTCGATGTCCCTCAAGGAAGCCATGGAGAAGTGTCCTCACTTGGTGCTGGTCAACGGAGAAGATCTCACTTCCTATAGGGAGATGTCCTACAAGGTCATAGGTAGAGAGCAACCACTTTGGTACATCCCATAAGAGCAGCATTTGATGTTCTCCTCTAGAAGGATGTCTTCTACTAAAGGATGCTCCAAGCTGGCCTTGGGCCAGGGATGGAGCAGCTCCAGCTTCTCCATCCAACCCATCCCAATGTCCTACAAGGTCACAGGTAGAGTGCAACCACTGCGTTACATCCCATAATAGCTTCTGATACTCTCCTCCTTGAGCCCACCTTCTAAAGGGTGCTCCAAGCTGGCCTTGGATCAGGGATGGAGCAGCCCCAGCTTCTCCATCCAACCCATCCTGATCATCCCACCACCCTCACAGGGAAGAGCTCTGGACATAGGGGTGGGTTGGAGCACCCTTCCCTCATCGGTGGCCCTATTGGAGCTCCATCCATAGGGAGCCGTCAACCTCTTGGAATCAGTCGTGTCCCTCTTATCCCGGGGTTGTCTTCTCCTCCTGGAGCTCCCGCGGGAACATTGTCCGTTGGTGGGAAGACTTGGTTGGGATGAGAACTTCCTGGAGATCATGGATGGAGGCTGCTTCCATCCAAGCAGATGGGCTGGGATCCCTGTCTCAGGCCACATCTACAAGGAGCAAGGTGAGTAGCCCATGGTCCGCCTTGTCTTCAGAACAGCCAGAGAAGGGGTCTTGGGAATGTCCACGGATCCTGGAATAGCTTGGAGAGGACCTTCAGGGTCCATGGGGGCATCAGGAGGAGGAGGAGCTGGAGGGATGGGACCATGGGAAGCGTGGGATGGGATCTTGGGAAGTTCGTCCCCATGAGGCTGGTAGGACCATGGGAAGCGTGGGATGGGATCTTGGGAAGTTCGTCCCCATGAGGCTGGTAGGACAATGGGAATCTTGGGATAGGATCTTGGGAAGTTCTTCCCCATGAGGCTGGTGGGACCACAGGAGGTGGGAGATGTCCCATCGCCAAGGCCAAGCTGGAGCAACCTGCTCCAGTGCAAGGTGGCCCTGGCTGCACTTTAAGCTCCATCCGTCCCATTCCATGATCTAGGAATGTGCTTCCACTTGATCCAGGTGACCAAACCCTTCTGCAGGAGCGGAACGCCACCCCCTGGAAAACCCATGGAATTTAGGGTGCCAGGTGGGTGCTAGGGTCCCATCCAGGTGGGTGCTGGGGTCCCATCCAGGTGGGTGCTGGGCACCCAAGGACTTCATCCTTGCATTAGACCCAATGCTTGCGGTGTCCTTTAGGAGGCCGGCAGAGCTGGCTTGGGTTGACGGCACCACCAGCATGGATGGGATCTCTCCCGCTTCCCATTATCCCATCTTTCCCACAGGGAAGAGCTCCCATCCCAAGGACCCCTGGGATAGGTTCTGAAGCTCCATGTGTCCAAGGTTCATTCCGTATCTCCCTGCTTCAATTCCTGTTGGGAATCTGGGATAGAATCCAAGCGATGGGACCCCTTCTGCTCTTCGTTCTTTAGTGATGGAGATTCCTTCCCAGAAGCGTTCCTCGGAGGTGGATGTCCAGGAGAAACTGGGAACGATGCCTCCAAGCCTCTCGGAAAGGTCATGGTCGCTCTTCCCAATGGGAATGGCTTGGAAAGGGCCTTCCTTATGGAGTAAAGAGGGATAGAGGGGGGCTTCGTGGTGTCCTTGAGGGTCTTGTCCAAGCTCCTGATCCCATGATCCAATGATCCATGATCCACTGCTATGGCAGCTTCCATAGACCCGGAATAGCACTTACTTCTTGGTGCTCCATGGAATCCACCAGGATGGGAGGCAAGCCCGCGCTCCATCAGGAATGCCGCCGCATCTCCTTCCCAGACTTGGGAAAGAGAAGCTTGGAATGCCTCCTCCAATCCTGTTCTTTGAGGTCATCCCATTTCCAACTCTTTAAGCTTTGGGGATCTTTCCCATTCCTTGATCCCATGGAAAAAGGGGAGATCTTCAGAAGCTCTTCCCTATGGGGCTGCTGGGACAATGGAATGGGGTGGAAGATGCTCCGACCTCCTTTGTCTTTGCTTCTGATGTGGAGGCTATGAGGACATGGCTGGAGCATCCATGTGGGAATGGCCCTGAGGGCTGGAATCATCTCCCATTGGAATCGGGCTTGAGTGGACATAGGAGGCACTGAAACCAGGATGCTGGTTGTTGTGGGTGCTGGGGGTTCTATGGGTGCTGGGGGATCTATGGGTGTGATGGGTGCTGGGGGTTCTGTGTGTGCTGGGGGTTCTATGGGTGTTATGGGTGATGGGGTTCTATGGGTGTTGGGGGCTCTATGGTGATTTGGAGAAAACTCCAGGAACAAACTTGCCAACAGAGTTTTCAAGCTGACAAGCAGGTATTCTTGATTGCGGCGCCAGGAGATACGGGCTCCTCCTAACGTGTGTCTCTCAATTGCCACGCAAGCCGTCCTTTTCTAGCCACTGGGCATACATACCTATTCACGAGGCTACGTATGGGTGACATAATTTTCCAGGAGGTTCCCCGCCTGCGTGCAGAATTGTGGTGGTGGTGGTGGTCTCTGAGGATCGTTTACTTCTTCCAATGATCTTCATCACTTCTGGCAGCCTTTGAAGCACGCGCAGTAGATGCTCACATCAGTTTAATTGGCTCGTTAGCACCAGAGACATAATAATCCTCCTATCCTCCTACTTATCAGGTAGTTGAACTGTAGCCCACCCTGGACATCTGCAGTTCCCAGATACTCCTTATCCCCGTGTCCTGTTCTTCTAGACTTTTTCTTACAACTACGTCAACTGCAACGATTTCTCTTGTGAGAATTCTCAGTATGTTTTCTAAGCTGTAGTCTATTTTTTTTCTCTCTGTGTCATGCACCTCAGTAATTTTCCATTGCTACTGTTACAAAGCCATCAAACTTAACATTACTTAAAACTAATTATAAGGGTTTCTATATTCCATTTTGTGATTTTGTGCCCCCTTGTTTCAATGGGTGCTGGGGGTGATGCGGGTTTAGTCTGTTTTTACCGGTTTCCATCCCTTTTTGTCCATTTCCATGCGGTTTTCCCCATTTCCCACTTTGGGAAACCCACTTTGAACCCATTCAAGCGCAGTTTAAGCCCAAACCCGGCCCCTCCCTTTCCCGCCCCCTTTCCCCACCCCCTCCCTTTCCCGCGCTCCTTGGCCCCGCCTCCTGCGCTGGCCCCGCCCCCCGGCCGTACCACAGCACCACCTGGTAGCATCCGGTAACCACGGCAACGGGAGGGGGGCGTGGCTGCAGCTGCGGGCCAATCAGATCGAGCCTGCCCCAGGTACTGCCCCATACAGCCTTCCCCATAGACCCTGCCTCATAAAACCTGTCCCATAGAGCAAGCCCTATAGAGCCAGCCCCATAGAGCCAGCCCCATGGAGCCTGTCCCATAGAGCCTGCCCAATAGAGGCAGCCCCATAGAGTCAGGCCCATAGAGCCTGCCACAGGTACTGTCCCATAGAGCCTGCCCCATAGAGTCGGCCCCATAAAACCCGTCCCATAGAGCCTCCCTGTCCTGGTTTAAACCCAGCTAGATGGCTTGTTCACTCACTTCCCCCCCTTCTTGCCCTCCCCCTGCTCCCAGAGGGACGGAAAGGAGAGTCAAAAAGAATGCAACTCCCACGGGTTGAGATAAGAACAGTTTAGTAACTAAGGTATAACACAAATCACTACTGCTACCACCAATAATGATAAAGGAAATAGAAGGGAAGAGAATACAACACCTCAGCACCAGCCAACCGATAACTCACTCCCCAGGCCCGAACAAGCACCGACCCATACCTCCTCCAACCCTGCAGTCTCCCAGCCCTTCCGGCTAACTCCCAGTTACATCCTGGGCATGACGTGCTGTGGTATGGAATACCTCTTTGGTCAGTTTGGGTCAGGTGTCCTGTCTCTGCTTCCTCCTGGCTTTCCCTCCTCCCTTGCAGAGCATGAGGCTCACAAAGTCCTTGGCCAAACCAAAACATCATTGTTATCAGCTCTGTTCCCAGGCCGAAAGTCAAAACACTGCACTGCACCAGCTACCAAGGAGGAGAAAAATGACTGCTACTGCTGAACCCACGACACTCCCCCATAGATCCTGCCCTATAGAGCCAGCCCCATAGAGCCTGCCCCATAGAGCCTGCCCCATAGAGCCTGCCCCAGGTACTGCCCCACAGAGCCTGCCCCATAGAGCCTGTCCCATAGAGACTGTCCCATAGAGCCTGTCCCATAGAACCTGACCCATAGAGCCTGACCCATAGCTCTGCCCCAGGTACTGCCACATAGCACTGCCTCAGAGAGCACGCCCCAGAGAGCCAGCCCCAGAGAGCCTGTCCCATAGTGCCTGCCTGTCATGGTTTAAACCCAGCCAGACAGCTCATTCAGTGACTCCCAGTGAGAGGTGCCGGGCTGGAAGCAACCGAGGCCTGTGTCCCCCACCCCAGGGGCTCTCCCCTTCCCTGCTCCCGGAGGGATGTGGAGGATAATTGAAAGAGTGCAACTCCCATGGGTTGAGACAAGAAGAGTCCAGCAACCAACGTACAACACAAATCACCACCGCTACCACCAACGACAACAATGATAAGAGAAAATAAGGGAAGAGAACACGGTACCACCCGCTGAGAAACGAGTCCGACTCAGAAGACCCCGTGTCCTTCCAGATAACTCCCAGTTACCCCCCGGGCATGCCGTGCTGTGGTATGGAGTACCTCTCTGGCTAGCTTGGGTCAGGTGTCCTGTCTCTGCTTCCTCCTGGCTTCCCCTCCTCCCTGGCAGAGCATGAGGCTCACAAAGTCCTTGGCCAAACCAAAACATTGCTATCAGCTCTGTTCCCAGGCCGAAAATCAAAACACTGCACTGCACCAGCTACCAAGAAGGGGAAAAATGACTGCTACTGCTGAACCCAGGACAACATACCAGCAAAACCTTCATACCCATGCTCTTGAGCCAACAATAAAAACCAACAGCCGTTCTGTTCTGTAGTGAGCTGTGCCTCACAGAATCAACGTCTCAAAGCAGCCCTGGTGTCCAGTGGTTCCCTTTCCGGGCTTAAATGTTCCCAGTCTGTTCCCAGTGGCTGGAAAGCCTGGTTGCTCCCGCAAGGATACGCTCTCTGTTGACTGATTCTCCAAGAAGAGCCCGGTTAACTGGGCACAGTTCCCACGGGTTAACTTCAAACCGGCAGTGAATTGGCACCAATCTTCATTGGCAGCCGTCACTTGTATAAACGGACAGGTTCATCGTGTGGGGATCCGTCGGAGCCCTCGTTCTGTGCAGACACAAGCACAGCCTCTTGTGGAGACAGTGTTCTCCCAGGGGAATGGATATTTGGTGCATGAACTCTGACTAATCCCAAAAGATACAGCAAGGCCATGAGAGGCCCAAGGAAGCTTAAGCAAGCAAGATAAGAAGAATCTGGAATTCACTGAGTTATGAGAACTGTGGACTGTTGGCAAGCTTTTGAGGTCAAGTTCTCACACCTGTGCTTAACCAATTGGTTGTTAGTCACTAAGGGTGTTCAAGACATGTATCCAATCATAATACGCCAAATCCCTGTAAGTGCATGTAAGCAGTAGTATATAAAGAGTTAAGGCTTTGCAATAAACGGCTTTGGTCTGATCAGATTGATCTCTGACTGAGTCCATATATTTTCTGCGGAAGGTTTCCTGGCTGGAAAGGCTTTAGAGGAGCTGTGGCAAAGTGAGTTGCTTTGAAAGCCTTCCTGAGCTGTCAGCTAGAGCACCATCAGCTGCTCTGGGTGTAGTGACATCCTGCAGGTGGTGTTGGGAGCGGGACACAAGGTCATGTGTGACCCTGAGGTACAAAGCTCCTCTCCCTGCTCACCACTGGGGAACCAAACCTCAGCCTTACATTGAATTTCCTGCTTCAGGTGTACAACGAGCAGATCTATGACCTGCTGGAGCCCAAGGGACCTCTAGCTATCCGGGAGGATCCTGAGCGAGGAGCTGTGGTTCAGGGCCTCTCCTTCCACCAGGTAGGCATTAAAATGGGCACACCAGGTATAAGAATGGGCAATGCTGCACCTCCACCAGTTCTGAAAGCAGATGTGTCCTGGAGATAGGGGGTGTCTGAAGATAGGGGGGTGCCACCTGCACAGCTCTTGGCTGGCAGCAAACATGAGCCTGAGCTGAAACGAGGCCCACGATGCTGCAGGATGCCAGAGCTGTTGGTGCTCTGTGTTGGGTTGTGTCTGTGCCTGCAGGTGGGGCACACTGGTATCATCCCTCTCCCTGTTCTGTCCCAGCCTGCATCAGCAGAGCGGCTCATGGAGATGTTGGCCAATGGCAACAGAAACCGGACGCAGCATCCCACTGATGCCAGTGCTGTCTCCTCCTGCTTGCATGCCATCTTCCAGGTGAGGGCTGCTGGAGGCAGTGTCACTGGGGGTTTGTGCTTAAAAAGAGATGAGGAAGCAAGGCCATACCAGGACCGGGGTTCCTGCCACTGCTCCTCATGTGCCACGGGGTAAAGCAGAGCGGTTGTAGCCCTGCAAAGAGAGGTATGGGGCTGAACAGGGCCCTGGCCACGCTGCTGCAGGACGGGACGTACTGGTCACGCTGGTGGCCACACCTCCTGGCCAGCTCCATGCTCTCAGCTTGGTGCTCTGCCCCTTGGGGCTGAAACTTCACTGTGTGCTTTTGACTCTTGTTGACTCAACGTGTGGCAGCTGTACCTAAAACTTGTCCCAGAGCAAAGGGGCTGGTTTGTGCTCGTGCCTTGAGCAGGCTGTCTCCTTCATCATGTCTTCCTTGGCGCTGAGCTGGGAATTACTCCCGCAGAGTAGTTCCTGAGAAAAATTCCCTCAGGGGCTCTGTAAATGGGCTCCCCAGTTTGGTGGTGCTCTCCTATGCACACCTGCCAGGTGATTTCAATTGCAGCCAGGCCCTCTCCTGAATGAGCAGGGCAGCCATGGCTGCGTGGGGAGACGGAGGGCTCTGACTGCAGTTTCAGTCTGAACCTGGTGTCTCATCCGTGGCTGCTTGCAGAGGGAAGCCCAGGTGTCTGGATGCTTTTCCAGGCGGCATCCCAGCTGGGTTTGTTGGTGGGTGCTGGATTCCTGCCTGCTGTGAATCCCTTCGCTGTGCTGGGAATGTGCCCTTCCCGCTGCCAGCTTTGCCTCCTGGCAGGCGAGCCACAGTCCGGTGAGGATGCAGGACCTGTTAGTGGGCTCCAGCAGTCCCATGGCACCTCCAGTCCATGCAGGTGTTGTTCCTAGGGGGCTGAGTGTGTTTTAAGGCTGTGGAGAAAGCATTTGCATTCTCCAGGGAGACCTTTAGGGATGCAGAAGATGAAGTGACGGAGCGATGCTGCCTGACGAGTCTTGGTGACTGTGTCTCTCCTTGCCCACACCAGCTGGGATCTGGGCTCAGGACGGAAAGCCCTGGCTGATGCCTGCAAAGGGGCACAGAGAGCCACTGTCTTTTGGGGGCTTGTAGCCCCCCATTGGTGTCTTGAGTTTGACAAAATGCACTGGAGCTGGGGCTCTGGGTGGTGTTTGGCCCTCTGTGGACCCAGCCGGCTCTGCCCTGCTTGTGCACCAAGCATAGGAGATGCTGGTTATTTTCTATGGCTCTGTCACTTCCTGCAGGATCCCTTTCATGGTTTTGCTGCTTGTGTCATCACTGAGATTTTGGCTTGTCTTCTTGGCGTGCCAGGCTCCTCTCTGCCTCACAGCCCACACGATCCACTTGGCCATCCTGTTCCAAACATCACCCTCTTGCCCTGCTGTTGAGCCGCCTCCAATCGCCGACCCCATGTGCCTTGTCGAGCTGCAGCCTCACCCATCTCTGTCCTCACAGATCCACGTGAAGCAGCAGGACTGCACTGGCAGCCTCAGTCAGGGTCTGAAGGTGGCCAAGATGAGCCTGATGGACCTGGCAGGCTCAGAGCGAGCGTCGGTCGCCAACAGCAGGGGAGAGCGGCTGCGGGAGGGGGCCAACATCAACCGCTCGCTGCTGGCCCTCATCAACGTCATCAACGCCTTGGCTGATGCAAAGGTAATGCTGTTTCCCACATGGCCCTGCTGGGCTCTGGCTCCCTGGGCTGGCTGAATGTGAGTGGTGTCCTCAAGTTTCAGTGCTGCTGGTGCTGTGGGGTGAGCGCATCCATCCCCTTGTGACTCAGGGGTAGGAGCTTAGTGCCCGGGGGCCAAAAGCTGAGCAGATCCTGGCTCTCTTGCTCCAGGGCAAGAAAAGCCACATCCCGTACCGGGACAGCAAGCTGACACGCCTGCTGAAGGACTGCCTGGGTGGCAACTGCCGCAGCATCATGGTGGCGGCAGTGAGCCCCTCTGTGCTGGCCTATGAGGACACCTACAACACGCTCAAGTATGCCAGCAGGGTCAAGGAGATCAAGCTGTCGGTGAGGAGCTCATGTGGTGGGGGTGATGTGTTTGTTGTGTGTGTTTGGGAGCTGCTACTGGATGGGAGGGAGTCTGCTGCATGCTGGGGTAGGTGAGTGGGAGCCTTCCTTCTCCAGCGTGAGTTTTCCAGCCCTGGGGGTGCTGCTCTGGGCAGAAAGCAGCTGATGGAGCTGCAGACAGTGTGTGCCCAGGCTTCTGCTAAAGCTCCCCAGCCCCAAGCCTAAAAAGGCTTGTGACTGTGGCAATAGGTCCCTGAAAACAGATTGTGTCTGCTGCAGCCAGCCCAGGGCTCCATGGGGACCCTGCATCCTGGAGGAGGCTGAAGAGCTGCCCTGCTCCGGTGTCAGGAGAGGGTATGTGCTGCCCCAGTGCTTCTTTAACCTCTGTCTCGTCCCTGTCTCTGCAGCTGAAGAGCAGCACGTGCAGCTCTGACTCCCACCTCTGTGGATATGTGGAGATGTGTGAGCAGCTGAAAGGGAAGGGGAGATGCTGGTGGGGAGGACAGGGCTCTGTCTTTAGCTGTGGTCTGTTTGGGATGCAAACCTCTGAGCTCCAGGGGTCATAAAACCATCTGAGCAACAGAAGATCCCTCCTTGCAGGTGGCAGAGCTGCGGGCAAAGCTTCGTGCTTATGAGGATGGTGCCCGAGTGGCGCAGAACCAAGCAGCAGGGCCACAGGCTCCTTCCAGCGTGAGCCCAGTGGAGCTGCCCAGGTGAGGCTGGGGTGAAAGGAGCAACAGAGCTTTTGTGTGTGACCTCCTGTGGTGTCCCCTGCAGGGTTTTAGTGCTGGTGAGAGCCTAGTGCCTGTCAGGAAGCAGAGGAGCTGCTGGTGTGCAGCATCATCTCAACTGCAGCTGGGTTCAGTTCTGAACCTGCTGGAGCAGAGCACACAAGCCCCAAGGGAAGCTGGGTTTCAAAGGCCCAATCTTGTGTTTGATCCATCCCAAGACTTCTCATGCAAAATGGTGCTTCAGCAGAGGATCTTCTCTGGCTCAGTGCCTGCTTCTCTGGCTTCTGTAGGTTGGAGGAAGCTGTGCCAAAGCCATGCTTGTCCCTTGATGATGAGGGGGAGGATGAGGGAGAGCAGCAGGAGCTGCAGGCTGGTTTTCCTGTTCAGATGCAGTTGGAATCGGAGGGCGAGGTGAGAGAAGGGATGGGCAGCACAGGAGGGCTTGGGGTGATGAGCAGGGCCCAGAAGAACCTGGGGCTCAACGGTGTCCTAGTGGCAGCCCGATGCCTCCCGCATCAGGGTCCTAGTGCCCCCCGCTGCCTCCTCCCTGTCAGGAGCCGGTCCCAGTGCCCGCCCCCCTATAGCGCCGGAATCAGGGTCCTAGTGCCCGCGCGCCGCCTCCCGCAACGGTGGCCTAGTGGCAGCCCGATGCCTCCCGCATCAGGGTCCTAGTGCCCGCCCGCTGCTTCCAGCAACAGGGTCCTAGTGCCCGCCCGCTGCCTCCTGCCTGGCAGGGACCGGTCCCAGTGCCCCCTCCCCAGTAGCTCCGGTATCTGGGTCCTAGTCCCCGCCAGCTGCCTCCCGCTTCATGGCCCTAGTGCTCGCCTGCTGCCTCCTGCCTGGCAGGGACCGGTACCCCCCCCCCCCCCCCCCCCCCCCATAGCTCCGGTATCAGGACCCTAGCGCCAGCCCTCTGCCTCCTGCAACGGGGTCCTAGTGCCCGCCCGCTGCCTCCTGCCTGGCAGGGACCGGTCTCAGTGCCCCCCCCGCCATAACTCCGTGCCACAGAAAATATATGTTCTCAGTGAGAGATCAATATGATCAGACAAAAGCCATTTTTTAAAAAGCCGTAACTCCTTTTGTAGTATTTCTTAAATGCACGTACAGTGATCTGGCATATTGTGATTGGATACATGTCTTGAAGACCCTTAGTGACTAACATATAATTGGTTAAGCACAGGTGTGAGAAATTGACCTCAAAAGCTTGCCAACAGTCCACAGTTCTTATTAACTCGGTGAATTCCAGCTTCGTCTTATCTTGCTTGTTTAGGCTTCCTCGGGCCTCTCATGGCTTTGCTGTATCTTTCAGGATTATTCAGAGTTTATGTACCAATTATTCATTCTCCTGTGAGAACACTGCCTCCACATCTCCCCCTTTTTGTTTTATATATGTTTTGGGTGACCCTACTTGAGCAGGGGATTTGCCCTAGATCATATCTCCAACATATGCCAACTACAGGCTGCTGGGCCTGCCCCTTTTTTCTGCTGTATGGCTCTCTGGTAACAGGGGATGCCATCCTTCACATCAAGGTCTGGCATGGCATGTGTCCCCACCTCCAACAGTGGAGCTAAAGGTTCTTCCTGGTGGCAAACACAGAGGCCAACCCAGCCTTGCCCTTGATTGTGGTAGCAGGCATTTGGTCAGCCTCAGTCCTTGCACCTTGTTGTCAACGCAGAGTTTCACCTGCTTCATCCAGTAACAAGTTGCTACTACTACAGCAAGGCACACACAAATTTACATTAGCAGAGTGCAGCAGCATGTTGATGATGTTGATGGCAGCGAGGGACTAGCCAAAGAAATTTCTTACCAGTGGAATTCTCCCACCCTCTTAATTTGTTCCATTACCTGCTTTATAACACTACCATTGTATTAAAATCTAGCTTTTGCCTTAGCATTTTCTAGCAGCTATTGCAAATTTGCATACTCTAACATCTCTTTTACAAGTGACAAATCCATGCAATACAAGGTGTAGATTCTTATTAGCAACTGACTAGTAAATATAGGTGGTTTTATACACAAAATCACAACCTCTAATAATAGCTACTTTACAAGCACACATATTCAGGATGTTAGTTTTCAGTTGCCCCCAAGTGATGTTTTGCAGTCATTCGTTTTTCTCTTCCTCTATCTCATTCTGCTTGGGGTATTCACAGTCAGCTCCTGTAGCTGAGGCATCAGGTTTTTCCATTCGTCTGTCCAGCTCATGGCAAGGCTTGACAAACTTTGCAGGCAGTTGCCATGGACCTGTAGGCAGGAGGACACAAATATACCCCCTCCCCAGGTTATCAGTTCTTGAGAAGTAGACAGGTTAAACTGCACATTGTTAACTGGCCAGGAGTTTGCTGCATCATTCATCATTGCTTTTTTTTTTTTTAATCCAAAGTCGCTCACCCTACAAACGCCGGCCTGCTCGGCAGCAGCTACAGCAGCCTGCCTGCTTCAGCAGCAACCATTAATACCTCCCAGAAACAATGCACAGATTCTGTTCCTTCATTGTTAACTGACACGTTTCCATGACCTTTGGGAGTTCAAGTCGTGGATGGGACCCCACTCTGTAAGCTGGCAATAAATAAGGTATTACAAGGCCTTTTAGCAAATGGCAATAGAAGTTGTCTTCTCCAGAAGTCTTGGCTTTCTTCAGAGTACCTGGTAGGAGATTCAGTCCCCTCTTCCACCCAGCCTTTCTAGTACTAGCAAGTTAAGGAACAAGGCTTGCACAAGATCCAAGGTGCACACAGTTCAGGTTTGAAGCTTTTAGAGCACAGGATTAGAAGGGGTGCCAGTACCATTTTGATTTGATAATCCAATGCATTATGCTTCGACATTCCACACAGGGAGGAGCTGCCAGGCTCATTTCCCCCCTCAGGCACTTTAAAACCAGGATGAATTGCAAGGGCATATGTATTCAGAATAAGAGTATAAGTTGTGTTTCTTTCCGGAGGCGTTTGATACATTATACTGCTATACTTTGAAGGGTATCGTTTGTGATGCCTTCCCAGTGATGCCAGAAGCTTCCAAAACATATGCTTAGGTGCCCTTTTCAGTATTTCTTCTCATCTAAATCAATAATTCAATGTGCTGGGTCTTTCCTATCCACTAGGAGAAGATGCACAATCTGGTAGAAGCGCCTTTCTCAAGTTATTTGCAGTAAACAGTGTATATTTCCCCATCTGCATGCCTTCAGGCCTTCCTTCCTCATAAAGAAAAGGCAAATGACTTCCCAGAATGCTTAGACAGAAGTGTTCACCAGCAAACTATTTTCTAGGTGATGGATTTGCCGCTCTGCTGTAACAACCATCTGAACAGAAAGCCTTTTACTGAGGCTGAGATTGGCATGCACCCATTGAAAGCCTAAAGGAGAAGAGCATCATGGCTTGAGAGGTCCAAAAGCAGTACAGGAATTTAGGGGGAAAGCAGTGTTTCAGTTAGAGCCCATCACCCCTTGTCCTATCACTGCAGTCCCTGATGAAGAGTCCCTCTCCAGCATCCTTGTAGCCCCCTTCAGACACTGGAAGCTGCTATGAGGTCTCCACACAGCTTCTCTTCTCCAGGCTGACCAGCCCCAATGTTCACAGCCTCTGTCCCACATAAACATGCTAGAGCACAGAGTACTATAATACAAAGACCATACCAACCCAGCTACAGCCTTTCCCAGGTGTATCAGAGTACCTGTCCCATGAGAGGTACACACCACCCCCCAGACCACCTAAACTACAACAAAAAGGTGTTTTGATCAGAGCTCTGTGGACTAGGATGAATTCAGGGTTAAGGGTGATGCTGCTTCCATGCATAGGCTGGCTGCTCCTGCCTCTTCCCAGAAGAGGAATGTGCTTCTCAGAACACTATTAGCAGCCTAAGGCAGCCCTTATCAAGCTTGGGTTTACATCCAGCGTGGGCATCCTCTAAGTCACACATACAAAGCTCCCTCCCTTTGCCATTCTCCCTTTTCCCCCGCACAAATGCACTTCTGTATACACATCATTTTGTGTCTCCCAGCCATCTCCCACTTGGAATGAGGGCTGCACTTCCACGCCAGCAATACTGTACAGTGTATTTACAGGGGAAATGATTATTAATGTCTATAGTTTGTTTCCCTATTGGCAGCTGGCCCTTTAATTACAGAGGCAAAATGCAAACAAAACACTTGTTTGTGAAGAGGGAGACAAGAAGAAGTGTTTTGTCCCGAGGTTGATTAGATTCACTGTTTTAAAAACACCATTCAATTAGACCCATCGAGTGGAGGTTCGGGGAGGCAAAATCAATTACCCCCAGTGGAACGCAGCCAGGATGCTGCGCTTTGCTTTGTGACAGTCCCAAGGGCCCTGAGATCTGCAGTACCTACAGGTGGTCAAGGTCTCCTGCTGGTTCTCACTGAGAACGGTCACTTTTAGGGGCAGCCCACCCCTGTTTCGTGATGTGTTTTAGGAAAGCTTCACACCATCTTGTTCTGCACCTGGCTCCCCACTGTGCCAGGGTTTTCCTTCGAGACCTTCCCTCTAGGAATGCAGAAAATTCACCCCTTGGTGTTCACGTTACTGATGATTATCTACGTTGTAGTTGATCTAGATTGGAAGAGAGAGCAGACTCCTCCCAAACCCCACACACAGTTGCTGGTAGTACATCTGTAGTTGTAATTGCACCCTTTTCTCTGCTGCGACTTGTCAAGTTCCATTACAAATGGGTATTGTACTCATACAGCGTTATATCCCATGTTCTATTTTATACCTGAGGCCAGACTAAATGTTCATCTTTCAGTTACCTGTGTTCAAGACCTCCATTCTTTCCTTTTTAACAGGATGTTATCCCAGTAAAAGCAGCAACCCTGCATTTTTGCAGGCCAGGACTCAAAATCCTAGAGGACTCCCTCAGCATCTTCCCTCTCCTCTGAGGATGCCGAAGCCCCACAGTAGCCAAAAGCTGGGAGTGGTGCTAGTTCTTACTAGGATTACCATCACACACAACATTAACTATGAAAACAAGCAGAGTTAATAAGTGAATTGCATTCAGATACTCAACCCACAGCCTTTTCGCCTGAATATGTCTCATATGCAGCTTCCTTCTTTCTGAAAGCCTCTTGGATGCAGGCCGGAGCACTGACCTGTTAGGTTATTCTGGTCACCCCCTCCATCCTAGCCTCTTTGAGGCTCCAATCCCATTACACTACAAGACATAGAATGCAAAATCACATCCTACATGCTGAGCTATGACAGCTACATACATATGCATCCCTAACTAAGTGTCACTCATCTGCCGCATAACTGGTGCCTTTGGTCATGCCTTTCCATCACTCAGTGCTGCACTGCACTCCTGTCACATACATGCTTAGTGTTAAACCTAAAAAGAACCTGCTTCTTAGTCATGCAACATAAGAGAGGCCAATTAAACACAGGGATAAACTGCTATCCAGGATGTCCCAGCCACTAGACACGTTATCAGTACTTCAGCAGTGCTAAAGACTCAGTCCAGTCAGTTCTGGCATCTTTGTGTAGTTCAGCACAATGTAGTCAACAAGAGGCAAAATACAGGTTTGGTTTTCACATGCAGGCTCAGCACAGACAGATTCAAGTCTTGGACTGCATCACCTTGACAAAGAGAGATGTGCAGAACTCATGATCCTGGTAACCAGAAAAAGGGCAAGAAAAGTACCCAAACAGTGCTTCCAGTTGCCTTGTGGTTATATCCCATCCTCACTGCTTTCTTCTGAGACCTACAGCACCTTAACATTGCTCCTCTATTGCCGAGCTCTTCGATCCATATAGAACCAGCAAAGCAGCTCCAAACAGACCTTCTTCTTCAACCATCAACTTCTTGTGCAGCTTCCTCACAGGCTCTGAAATCACAGCTGATCTTCAGCCTTCCTAATGTCCTCATGCAAGGCTATTCATTCCCTTGCTGTCTTCCAATTGCTTAAATGACCTTCACAGGGCTTTGGGCAGCTTAAACCTGTGCTCACCCTGCTCACCAGTCAAGTATCCAGGCGTATAGCCCTGTACAATCCCAAAGGACTATATGCTTGGAAAATGCACCCGGAATGAGTGAGGAATGAGAATGACTTTTTCACCAGTGCTAATTTAAATGAGCACAGATCTATCCCTACCAGCTTCTCTGGTTGATGCTAAAGGGCCACCAACTCCTTTCAATAGTGTGGGCAGCAATGCATTAGGGAATCTTAGTTAAACTCAGAGTGAAAATGAGGGGTTTGATGAGGCCTTTTTGCCTCACTCCTCCTTAGGAGCATCTCAACCCATGTGAAAGCTTTTCTTAGCTATGGGTAAATCCTATTTCCATCACCTTGAGAGCTCCTTCATTATTCCACTCCTTTCAGGCATGCGGATAGGAAGGGTTCCAATCCATTTGTGGTGCTGTTGTTTGTGACCAAGTCAGTGGGGCAGCACTATGGACCTGTCAAATTAAAGCACATTTTCCCCCTATTTCAGCTTGCTATGGATTGCAAAGCTGCAGATGTAACTCCCCAGGTAACTGACAGGAAAAACCCAGCATGAAGCTGGGGCTGTACCTTGCAAAGCTCTCTGGAATGAGACTCGTGGGGCTTTTAAAGTCAAAGAACATCTCGGCACTGGGCTGTAGTTGAGCTCATCTAAACAAAGGTCAAATGAGCTGACCCAGTGGCTGCTTGTGGTTTGTCTCAAGTCTCTCCTCAGTCATCTCGAGAATGCAGGAATCGGGATTTTTGGTCCTGTCTGGAGGCTGGCAAGAGCTCTAATTAGAAGCCAGGCCATGAGATGGTGGATTCTTGGGACTCCTTTCTAGTCCTGTCATTCTGAAATGGCCACTCTAAAATAATGCTGCCATAGTGATAAGAATAATGCTGCCATAGTGATAAGAATAATGCTTTTATTGTTGTCCTTATGGTATGTTTGCCCTTACAATTAGTGGGTATTTATGGATTAGTTACAGCTGAACATCACTAAAAAGAAGACAAAAGGACTCAAAAACCCCCAAAGAACTGAGCAATCTCATGGTTTTCTCCTGGCAACCCATGAGTCCAGATGAGAAGGCAAAAAGGGAAGAGATGTAGCACATCAACCACCTGTATGTGGGGCATCAGGACCTGCATTTCTGCCACCTCCTTCTCCTTTTCACCATCTATTAGAATAAAGGATTTAAAGCCCTTTCCATTCGCCATTCAGAATGCAACACTTCCAAAAATCAGGCTTATATATATATATAAGTATAGTATATAAGTATAAAGTATATAATATATATAGTATGATATAAAGTATATAACAAGTATATAATATAGTATGTAAGTATAAAGTAAGCATCCACCAGTCACAGGTTTGTCCTAAAGGAAAAGGCAAGTCTGAGATACAGAACTACTCTCTTTTATTCTAGATACGGTTCCTTTTGCCTTGTGAAGGGTTTAGACTGGTCATAGAAATACCTATGTTGCAGACATGAAGCTGAGCACAGATTGCACCTCAAGTGGTTCATGCTGATGACTGGAACAAGGGAATCAAAATGTGTCCCTAAATTTCAACTTCTGACAGTTTGGGTTCAGGTGGGAGACACCAAATCCTGGAACAGAAGAGGGAATTAGGTCTGGAATCTGCTCTGGTGGATAAGTCCCTGGGACAGTGCAGTAGCAGGAGGGAATTAGAACCAGAATGAGTCTGGTTTCTGAGCAACCTCAATTATCTGTTAATGGCCCAGCATTGCATGGGCAAATGTGCTCTAAATTAGTCCAAGTCCCTCTCCTGTAATATCAACCAAGCTCATCGGATGGGGGACATTTCCTGCAGGCAGGGTAAATAGTTGAAAATGCTGAAAGCTTTTTTTTGCCATCATTTCCCTCAAACTTCCAGGGCTCAGAGTGATAGCTTTAGTGCCAAACGATCCACTGCTGCAGCAGCCGGAGGTTACAGATGGCCTTGGTAAAAACCCCCATAAAGTCTATGGGCAACAGGCAAACAGGAGAGAGAAAGCACTTGCAGACAAACACTTCAGAGAGGATCCTGAATTAAAGCAGAGACACCCGGGAGCAGGGCAAGGAAGCTTTTCACAGCCATTCATTAGTTACTCATTACTATCAACTATTAGTTGGATAGAGAATCACGCACATTCAGTTCCAAATGGGGTAGCTGAGTCAGCCCACTTGAAGTGCATCCATCAGAGCAGGGAAAGAGCTGAGCAGGCCCCAGAGGTGGCACAGAGGCAGATGTTGCTGCGTCACTGATGGACAATGAATGAGTGCCTGATCTATTTTGAGTGCTTGATCCTATTTTTGCAGACATTCACCCTCAGTGCTCTGCTGCTGTCAGGCTGCTGCACTGCGTAACCTTTCTGCCCCCCGCAGGTCTGTGTTAATCCAGTTTGGATGAGGAACAGCACACGAGCCTCCAGCTATATGATTCCCAGCTCCCGCTTCCCACTGTTCCCTGCCCTCCATCCCTCATCCCCATCCCTCCCCATGGACCAGAAAAAGAGGTGAGCATGCAAAGCATCCTCTCTATGGGAAAATAAGGCAACTTTACTGAAGGTCAAGCCACCTGCAAGCGATGGCACTCCTCAAGTCTTCTCCCCCCTTAGAGCCTGCAGCAAGTCCTGCATCCGAGTGATGAATTCCAACAGCACCCGAACAGGGAAGTAGCAGAAGCCACTGATGCTCGAGGCCGTGGGCGCAGGCATTGTCTCCTGGACGGGGGTATGGGAGACGTGCTGGTGGCTCCATGTCGGGGGCATCGCGAAGGCGGCCGCGGAGCGGAATGTCCTCAGCTGGTAGAGGATCCACTCATGGAAGTGCTGCGTCGAGGTGTAGACCCCCGGTCTCTTGGCCCTGGCGCAGCCGCGGCCCCAGCTCGTCAGCCCCACAACCCAGTAGAAGTTGGCTCGCTTGTCCCGGCACATGAGGGGACCGCCGCTGTCACCCTATGGAGGAGAAGGAGCGGGGATGGGGATGGGTCGCCATGGCAATGCCGGAGGGGACCACCACTGTCAGCCTATGGGGATGGAAGGGTTCTCCTTCATCATTTGGGTGTGGAGAGGGATCTTCAGCATGAATTGGAGCCATAGGATGAGGGCTGATGGCATCCAACTGGAACAGGGGAGTTTGGGTTGGAGATAAAGAGAAGTTGTTCCATATGAGGGTGGTGGGACACTGGCATGGATAGGATGGAGAAGGATGGATGGGGCTTGGGGCAATCTGGTCTAATGGAAGGCGTCCCTGCCCCTTGCTTAGAACTGGATGCTTTAAGCTCCTTCCCAACCTAAGCCATTCCATGAATCCATGCTCATGACATGGTTTAGTGGTTGAATCTCAATGCTCTTAAAGCTCCAAGCTCTATGGTCCCTGCGTAGGGATGATGGACCAGGAGCTGGATGCTCTTCTGAAGCTGGGATAAAGGGGGATGCAGAGCAAGGCCCTGCAGATGGGAGAGGAGAAGGGAGCCCCAGTGGCACATCCCTACCTGGCAGGTGTCGATGCCACCCTGCGGGTACCCAGCACAGAGGTTGTGGCTCTTGAGGGCCCCTCGGTACCATTGGCTGCTATTGCAGAGCTTGACATCGATGAGGCGGACCTTGGCCTCCTGCAGGGCTGATGGGGACGATGCCCCTGCTGTGGGGAAACAAAGGGGGTCAGGATTAGGGGGACAAAGGATGGATTTGGGGGTATTGAAGGATGAGAAGCTCAATGGAAGCCATCAACAGCGCCCTATGGCCTGGGCTGCATCCCCTTTGCTCTGCATCCTCAACGTAAGGAGGACATGGAGGGACCTTCAGCGATGGGGCAAGGGGTGATGGGTTCCAACTGAAGCAGGGATGCTCAGGTTGGAGAGAAGGAAACGGTGGGACACTGGCATGGGCTGGATGGAGAAGGCTGGCATACTCCATCCCCAGTCGGAGCAACCTCCAATAGACCTGGATGAGCTTTACCCTCCCTTCCATCCCATTCCATGAACCCATGACCCAGCATTCCAATGCCAATGGAGCCATCGGGCACTCACTTCTGGCTTCCCTCGCGCCCCATCCGCTGACGAAGCACTCGGAGAGCTGGGATTGCCTGAGCGTCGCATCGGGCAGGCAAGCGAGCTGCACTTGGTACCCGCACTGCACCGGCTGGTCCAGCTCCAGCAAGGCGATGTCAAAGCCACCAGAGATGCCGGCGTAATATTCATGGACCACAACGTGCCGGATCCCACGCTTCTGGGTCTCGGAATTGGCCCAAGCCAGGTCCGTGACTCCGACCATCACGAACCAATCCATGGTGAAGCTGGGAGAGAGTGGAAGAGCAGGGATTAGAGCCGGAGGACAAAGGGTGATGGGTTCCGACTGGGAATTGTAGGGTGGAGATAGGGAAGGAATTTTCTGTGAGGGCGCTGGGGCACTGGGATGGGATGGATTGGAGAAGGTTTGGATGCTCCACCCCTGGCAGTGCTCAAGGCCAGCTTGGAGCAAGCTGCTGTATGGACGGCATCCCTGCCCATGGCAAGGGCTTGGAAGTGGATGACCCCAAGCTCCTTTCCAACCCAACCCATTCCATGGTCCATTCCATTCCATCCCTTTCCATTCCATCTCATTCCATGCCATTCCATTCCATTCTATGGAGAAGAGGGGTGGGAAGGAGCAACATTCCTGCTGCTTCCCAAAGGAAAGAACTGCCCCAGCGCGCCTCAGGCTCAAGGGCTGTCAAGTTGGAAGCAGGCTTCTCCTGAGAGCTCTTCCCAGTGCATCCAGGATGGGGAAGGGGACGGGATCGGAGCTGCTCCTTGGCTGTTCCCTATGGCTGGAATCCCTTCTCCCCCTTACTTTTGCCCAACGAAGCAGTGAGCAGCTGTGAGGACCCATTGCGGGGTGATGAGGGACCCCCCGCAGATGTGTGAAGAGCCGCTGGCTGTGGGGACCTGGATGCTGACCATCCATGGCCAGGCGCCCTGCTGCGCATCCACGCCTCCAACGATGCGCGACATCCCGTAGTAATCAGCCATGGGACGGGTACCGCAGGTCCCTCTGGAAGCAGAAGCCCAACGTTTGATGGTTAGGGATGAAGGGCGAGCATTGTCCCACCCTATAGGGTGCTGCAGGGAAAAGGGACCCTATGGGGTGCCCCATAGCTGCACTGTGCCACTGCATGGGGTGATGGCAAGGAAGTGGTGATCCCCAATCCCACCACCCCATTGGTGTGACCATGGTTGGGAGCAGCAGTATCTCCCTATGGAATACCGGGAGCCCCGGAGCCTGGTGCTACTCACCCACAGCTGTCCCAGGAGCCATGCACCAGCCAGGCCAATGCCAGCAGGATGAGGACACGGAGCAAAGCCTTTGCTGCCATTGCTGCTAAGGGTGACACCAAGGAGCTGCCACCGAGGAGCTGCAACCAAGGAGCTGCAACCGAGGAGCTGCTACCAAGGAGCTGCTACCAAGGAGCTGCTACCAAGGAGCTGCTACCAAAGAGCTGCAACCGAGGAGCTGCTACCAAGGAGCTGCTACCAAGGAGCTGCTACCAAAGAGCTGCAACCGAGGAGCTGCTACCAAGGAGCTGCCACCAAGGAGCTGCAACCAAGGAGCTGCTACCAAGGAGCTGCCACCAAGGAGCTGCAACCAAGGAGCTGCAACCACCACTGTGCCCAAAGTGCAACTGCCCCAGGGATACGGGTGCTGGATGCAGGTCCCTTGGTGCTGGGGCTGATGTCATAGAGATGCAGGTTCCATGGGGCAGGTTCCATAGCGGGGGGGGAGGTGGGTCCAACGCGGGGTCCATCAGGGGTTCAGTGACGGGGGCATGGGGACATGGGGGTGGTTCTGATGGGCTTGGGGTGATCTGAATCCTTATGAGATGCTCTGGAGCTCTGTGGAATGCTCTGGAGCCCTGTAGGATGCTCTGCTTGTGGGATGCTGTGAATCCCTGTGGGATGCTCTGAACCCCTATTGGATACTCTGCTTGCGGGATGCTTTGAATCCCTATTGGATACTCTGCTTGCGGGATGCTCTGAATCCCTATGGGACACTGGAGCTCTGTGGGATGCTCTGGAGCCCTCTTGGATTCTCTGAATCCCTATGGGATGCTCTGCTTGTGGGATGCTCTGGAGCTCCCTTGTGCCACTAGCTCCTTCCTAAGATCCATACACCAGAGAACATCCACACTGCAGCACAGAGGTGTGGGATCATGGATTCATGGAATCACAGAGTCATGGAATGGGTTAGGTTGAAGGCATCTTAAAGCTCATCCAGCTCCAATCCCTGCCATGGGCAGGGACACCTTCTATAGAGCAGGACGCTCCAAGCTGCATCCAACCATGCCCGCTTTCAGGAACACCCCACAAACCCCATTCCTTCTGCCCCAATCCCTTTCCAATCCCTTCTTTTCCCCAAACACCCCCCCTCCCCCCATGCCCCCCAAATTCCATGGATTTGGCACCATTTGAACTCCCAACTCCCCTCCAAAGATGGCTTTTAACAATAACCTGGGCCCCATTCCACCTCTTCTTGGCCCAAAGCAGAGGCTGGGAAGCTGCTTCTGGGGCAGCAACCATGTCCTTGGATCCACGCCTGCACAGAGGCTCCTGCTGCCGGATCCCACTTCCAGGCTCTGCGATTTAAGGACAACCCCTTCACCGCTCCTTTCCCCCCAAAACCCGGGATTTTGGGTGCTTTCCAGGGGAAAAAAGTGGCGGTTTTGGGATCAATGTGGGATAAATCCTCACCAGGGAACTTGCTCACCAGGGAAAGTCGCTCACCCTACAAACGCTGGCCTGCTCGGCAGCAGCTACAGCAGCCTGCCTGCTTCAGCAGCAACCATTAATACCTCCCAGAAACCGCACTTTTGCATTAACCCTTTCATGTCTGAAATGTTAAATTGCTACCCGTTAAAAACTTTTACATGAACCCGACAACAACAACAAAAAAATACACAGAACACCGTCTGCCCTCAACACACACACACACACGTATGGGATTCCACAAGCACACTCAACACAACTACAATATTTGAAGCACAAAATGCAGACAATCGTTATTCCCACTACAGTCCCATGTACAGAACGTGGCACAAGGACCCTGTGGAGACTTAAGAGCAAACCAGCTCCGAGAAACATCATTGCAGTGCGAGGTGGCAGGCTCAACCTTAGCCGGCATCCCTGCAGAGGCTCTGCCTCCCCCACAGCGCATGGGGCTTGGGCTTTCATACTGACCAAAATGCACACTCATTCTGACACAGGTGGCCAGCCTATGTTGGAAGAAGTGGCCAGCAATATCTATAAAGGTCTCCAAAGGTCAATAGAAACCTGGACGTACTTATATTTACCAACTTCTAGTACATGAGTATCACAGAGAAACTGTATTAAATGAGTTGTATATGGGCTCCCACGTCCACGGTCCATCACAGTATGCCCAATACCCCTGATAAGAGCATACGAGAGACCTTCCCACGCCCAGAAATGCACACAATAAATCTGTATCCCACCCTGGTCTTGCTTCCCTGGAGGTTTGGGGCGGGGGGTGGTTTCTTTTTCTTTTTTTTTTTTTTTTACTTTAACATAAAAAAGGTTGCTCCCTTCACTTTAAGGAGGACTGAAAACATCCATAAAATGAAAGCCCTAGGCTCAAATTTCAATTCATTCAATCACTGACAAGGGGGGGGTGCTGGGGCGGTGCTGACTCTTTCCAGGGTTTCACCCGTCGAGCTGGCACTCACCACAGACCGGAATCTGTAATTACACACATATAACCTCGACCAGTTAGTTTTACTTCCACAGGACCTTTCCAAATGCCGGTTTCCAAATCCTTGTACTGGACCAGGATACCTGGAGTTTTAGTCATATAACCTGAACTTAATGTCTGACCATGTATTATAGCAGGGGGGGTCATTAAAGTCTCCTGTCAATAGCACAAAATTCATAACATTTACAGCTTTCTGCATATGTTATGAATTTCTGTATAGGGGGAGGGAAAGAAGGGGGGGTGAGTGAATGAGTTACCTGACTGGGTTTAAACCACGACACCTTGCTACCAGTGTACGTCCTTCTTCCCCCGTTTTTTGTTTTTTTCCAACAACTGTTTCAAAGTTTGATGTGTTCATTCAATAATAGCTTGTCCTGTAAGAGAATAGTGTCAATAGTAACATGGACATATTTCAATTTCCCAGAAGAGGGTACATGAGTCACATCCATTTGCCAAAGCTGAATAGACTGGAGGCCTCGAGGGTTGATTCCAGGGCCTATACCTACTGCTTGGCCTTGACAATCGGGACAAGATTGCACAATGCCTCGGGCATCTGTTAGGGACAGTCCAAACTGTCGAACTAACATTTTTGCTGATTGATGGAAGAATGCATGGGATGCTTGAGCTTGTTGAAAGATATTTACAGAGGGTCCTGCCCATGCTGGGGCAACTAATTTATCCACTTTGTTATTGCCTTCACTAAGGCTTCCTGGAAGGCCTGAATGACTGCGAATATGCATCATAAAATATGTACATTTACGAGTATTCACAAGGTGTAATAATGTTTTTAACAAGATTCACAACCTGTGATTAGCAACTTCTTGTAAAATTGCCCTTTCTATGCATTGAACAATGCCTACAACATATAAAGAATGGCAGACAACATGTCGTGGTTTAAACGCAGTCAGGTAATTCGTTCGCTCACTTCCCCCCCTTTCTTGCCCTCCCCCTGCTCTCGGAGGGACGGAGAGGAGAATCAAAAGAATGCAACTCCCACGGGTTGAGATAAGAACAGTTTAGTAACTAAGGTATAACACAAATCACTACTGCTACCACCAATGATAATAATGATAAAGGAAATAACAAGGGAAGAGAATACAACACCTCAGCACCAGCTGACCGATAACTCGCCCCCCTAGCCCGACCAAGCTCCGACCGATGCCTCCTCCAACCCTGCAGTCTCCCAGCCCTTCCGGCTAACTCCCAGTTACATCCTGGGCATGACGTGCTGTGGTATGGAATAGCTCTTTGGTCAGTTTGGGTCAGGTGTCCTGTCTCTGCTTCCTCCCAGCTTCCCCTCCTCCCTGGCAGAGCATGAGGCTCACAAAGTCCTTGGCCAAACCAAAACATCTTTATCAGCTCTGTTCTCGAGCCGAAAGTCAAAACACTGCACTGCACCAGCTACCAAGGAGGAGAAACATGACTGCTACTGCTGAACCCAGGACATTATCCACCCCTTATTCCATACCATTCACGTCATGCTCAGATCCCACATTTTCAATATACCATCACTCTTATCTCGGTGCACTCTTATCTTAGTGCATGGACCAGTCCCTATAAAGCTGCTGCGTCCATCTGGTCCATGTCAGGCTCCATCTCTTGTAACAGTCTTCCACAGCAGGAGAGACTGTGTGCAGTGTTCACACTTGTGAATAACCTGGGCAATAGTATCCATTGTTAAGTCCACCCCTCGATCATGAGTCCATCTCTGTGTTGCATCTCTGCTCTGATGGCCTGAAGTGCCATGGGCCCACCAGGCTTAAAATAATTCACTGTCCCCTTAAGCAGTTTCTGCAGCTTGTTGCTGGGGACTCCACACAGCTGCCTTCCATCTCCGATGCTTCCAAAGCACTGGAGGGGCCCAGTGGACTAGATACTTGCCCATACTGTCCCACACACCCTGCCACTCATGACTGTCCAGCCTTGGAGAAAACCTTTTGGTCCCCCTATATTGTTGTCTAACCCCAGACAAGACCCAAACCTGACTCTGCTTAACTTTTGAGATCAGACAAAACGGTTGTGGGTAGAACACAGCCTGTGTGTGTGCCAACATGCTGATCCCCATCACAATCAGCAGGCAGGTCCCAAGGATACCCAAAGGCCATTCAAAACCTTCAGAACTCTCAGTTGATGCTGCTGTACTTGTCACTGGGGCTGGTGTAGCTGCTGTGCTTGCCGGCTCTCCCACCGCCAGCTTCTCTTTTCCTGAGTCCAGCTCTTCCTCCTCTGCCTTGCTGGGAAATGCTGCGTGGTCTCCTGCATCCTCCTGGGGCTCGGCGGGCGGCTGCCGGGGAATGCTCTCGGCCGTCGCGGGGCTGGGCTTCTCCGCGGGGCTGGGCTCCTCCGCGGGGCTCGGCTCCTCTGCCGCCTTCTCCCGCTGCTCGGCAGCTGCCTCCTTCCTCTCCTCGACCGCCCCGGCCTCCTCCACCGGCAGCCGTCCCCTCGCGGCCTCCGGCCCCGCTCCCGCCGCCGCTCGGTCCCTGGGGCCGCTCTCCTGAGCCGCTTCGGCTGCCGCCGGCTCCCGGGGCCGCTCCCCCTCGGCTCCCCGCAGCCTCACGAAGATGGAGAGCAGGGTGAGGGCCAGGACGGTGAAGAGCAGCCGGACGGCCAGGTACAAGTCCACGGCCACGTCCGTCCCGCCCTGCTGCTGGAGCCCGCCCGTATTACAAGTCATGGCCATAAAGCACAGTGAGACAAGAACCTTAGCCCAGGCCCCACACTTGATAAACACTAACACAGCAAATACCGGCTCTACGTAAGTTACAACATTCTGAAGCTGTGAGATCAAGAAGAACAACTCTGATACCCAATAAATCAGCATTGTGACGAGTGACTATTAATCCAGTCAAATCTGTCGTTATCTCAACCCTTCGTGCCCCACGTTGGGCGCCAAAAAGAACTGTTGTGGTTTAAACCCAGTCAGGTAATTCGTTCGCTCACTTCCCCCCCTTTCTTGCCCTCCCCCTGCTCTCGGAGGGACGGAGAGGAGAATCAAAAGAATGCAACTCCCACGGGTTGAGATAAGAACAGTTTAGTAACTAAGGTATAACACAAATCACTACTGCTACCACCAATGATAATAATGATAAAGGAAATAACAAGGGAAGAGAATACAACACCTCAGCACCAGCTGACCGATAACTCGCCCCCCTAGCCCGACCAAGCTCCGACCGATGCCTCCTCCAACCCTGCAGTCTCCCAGCCCTTCCGGCTAACTCCCAGTTACATCCTGGGCATGACGTGCTGTGGTATGGAATAGCTCTTTGGTCAGTTTGGGTCAGGTGTCCTGTCTCTGCTTCCTCCCAGCTTCCCCTCCTCCCTGGCAGAGCATGAGGCTCACAAAGTCCTTGGCCAAACCAAAACATCTTTATCAGCTCTGTTCTCGAGCCGAAAGTCAAAACACTGCACTGCACCAGCTACCAAGGAGGAGAAACATGACTGCTACTGCTGAACCCAGCACACAACATTAAGAGGGGTGTCAGGCCGTCGTTGAAATACTGCAATAACAGCACATAGCTCTAGTGTTTGTAGTGAATTCTAACTTTTTGAGGCCTAATTTCAGTTCCGGAAATGATCCACCCCAGATATTTCTAAGGGGCTTCACGTTGCACCTTGTCTGGTGCAATTATCAGTCCTGCTTTCGCTAATTCTGATTGTAGCAGGTAGAGGAGATGGTCCTTGTTTAAATCTTTGCCTGCAATTAGGATATCATCCATATAGTGATAGATAACCAGGAGCCTCAACTCAGAGTGACAAGAGCCACCAAGGGAGCCTCAAGTCCTCGACAGGACCCGCCCAGGAGCCGGCAGCTCAGCTGACACCAGCAGCTGACTCACAGGGGGCAGAGCCAGGAGGAACCACAGCAGATTTAAACCAGGCATCACCAACCATTGCCGGTCAATTGCTGAGGTGAGTAGCTCGAGAGAGGACGCCTTCAACAGCTGAGCGGGGGGGAGATCAGCATCCAGGAGCCTCAACTCAGAGCGACAAGAGCCACCGAGGGAGCCTCAAGTCCTTGACAGGACCCCCCAGGAGCTGGCAGCTCAGCTGATGCGAGCATCTGACTCAAAGGGGGCGGAGCCAGGAGGAACGGCACCAGCCCTGACTGGTTAAAATCCTGCCCCAGGGAGCGCGAGCGACCAGGAGCACAGAGAACAGAGAGGGCAAACAGTACGGGTCGAGGTAGTTCACGCGGGCAGGCGAGCGGGATGGTGAGCACTCGTCGTATGACCAGGGCCTGGTCCAGGAGCTCTGCTCTGCCTGCCCCAGCGGTGGCCAGCACAGGCACCCAGACAGAGCCAATGAGAGGGGAGGCTGCAGTGCAGAGCTCGGGGTGTAGAGAGTGCCTGCACTGGTCTTGTGAGGGGAGGGTGCACAATGGGCAGAAGCGCACTCGGTGCTCCCTGGTGGAGGTCCTCCTGCAGGAGGTGGCTGAGCTGAGGGATGCTGTTAATAGACTGCAAGATGTCAGGGCAGCTGAGAGTAAGCAGGAATGCTTGCTCCTGGCCCAAACTGTGCAGGGGCCTTGAGCTTCACCTCTACCTCATGAAGGAAAGAAGGAGGCCGTTAACCCGGGAAGCTGGGAATTAGTGACAAAAAAAAAAAACAACAAAAAGAAGAAGGAAAAGGACAGCCAAAAGCAAGGGGCTTCACCCTAAATCCCCTGTCCCCACGCAGAACTGCTTTGATGTCCTGCAGGGGGCTAATGAGGAAACGCACTCGCACCATGAACAGCCGGCTAGTGCCCTGGTAAAGAAGATCTCTACTGGCACTGCTAGGAAAAAGCAGCTGGTCATAATAGTAGGGAACTCTACACTGAAAGGGACAGAAGCACTCGTCTGTTGGCCTGACCCCATCTCAAGGGAGGTGTGTTGCCTACCGGTGGCACGGATCAGGGATGTGGCAGAGAGGCTGCCTGCTCTAGTAAGTCCCATGGACTATTACCCACTTCTGGTGATACATGTGGGTGCTAGGGATATAGACAGTAGTAGCCTGAGGAACATAAAGAAGGACTACAGAGCCCTGGGGGAGGTGTTTAGGGGCTCTGGAGCCCAGGTAGTCTTTTTGTCAATTCTCCAGGATACAGGGGAGGACCTAAAAAAAGCCAGGAGGATTAGCCAGGTTAATAAATGGTTAAAAGGGTGGTGTCATAGTCAGGGGTTTGGGTGTCTTGAACACGGGACCCAAGTTTGTAGGCCAGGTCTAGTGGGGGCTGGTGGAGCTGGTCTGATAAAGAAGGGAAAGAATAGTTTTGGTAGGAGGCTTCCCAGGCTGGTCAAGGAGGCTTTAAACTAGATGTGTTGGGGGAGGGGGGCATCATTCCATCCCAACACTCCCAGTCAGTTGCCAGGACCTATAATAAATGCTTGGAGCAATGTAGAGATATCCCAGCCACTCCAGCCAGTGATCCGGCTTCATTTGCAGCTCAGCTCAGATGCCCTGTGGGGATCTGTTACAGACCGCCTGATCAAGGAGAACCTGCGGATGAAGCACTCTATAGACAGATAGCAAAAGCCTCACACTCACAGGCCCTTGTTCTCATGGGTGACTTCAACCACCCTGACATCTGTTGGAAGGACGGTACAGCCCGGCACAAGCAATCCAGCAGGTTCCTCGATTGTGTAGAAGACAGCTTCCTTCTGCAAGTAATAGAGGAGCCAACAAGGAGAGGTGCCATGCTTGACTTCGTGCTCACCAACAGGGAAGGGCTCATTGGAAATGTGATGCTCCAGGGCAGCCTTGGATGCAGCGATCATGAGATGGTCAAATTTGAGATCCTCAGGACAGTGAGAAGAGCGTGCAGCAAGCTCACTGCCCTGGACTTCAAAAGAGAAGACTTTGGCCTCTTCAGAAACCTGCTTTAGTAAGGATCCATAGGATATAGCCCTAGAGGGCAGGGAGGCCCAAGACCGTTGGTTGATATTCAAGGATCACCTGCTACAAGCTCAGGAGTGTTGCAACCCGACCAGAAGGAGGTGCAGCAGGAAGGCCAGGAGACCTGATTGGATGGATAAGGAGCTCCTGAGGAAAATTCAAATGAAAAAAAGAGGCTTTATAGTAAGTGGAAGCAAGGACAGGCGGCCTGGGAAGTGTACAGGGATGTTGTCTGGGAAGCTAGGGACCAGGTTAGGAAAGCAAAGGCTCAGTTAGAATTAAACTTAGCTAGGGGAATTACAGATAACAGGAAGGGATTCTACAGGTATGTATCAAATAAAAGACAGACTAGGGAGAATGTAGGCCGCCTCAGGAAGCTCTCAGGAGAACTGGCTACACAGAATTTGGAGAAGGCTGAGGTTCTGAACGACTTCTTTGCCTCGGTCTTCACTGGCAAAGGCTCTGACCACACCACCCAAGTCTTGGAAGGCAGATGCAGGGACTGTGAGAATGAAGACCTTGCGCCCACTGTAGGAGAGGAACTGGTTTGAGACCATCTTAAAAATCTGAACGTGCACAGGTCCATGTGTCCTGATGAGATCCATCTGAGGGTCCTGAAGGAGCTGGCGAATGAAGTTGTGAAGCCTCTGGACATCATATTTGAGAAATCATGGCAGTCAGGTGAAGTTCCCGACAACTGGAAAAAGGGAAGTATAACCCCCATTTTCAAGAAGGGGAAAATGGATGACCCAGGGAATTACAGAGCAGACAGTCTCATCTCTGTGCCTGGCAAAATCTTGGAGCAGATTCTCCTGGAAGGCATGCTAAGGCACATGAAAATCAACAAGGTGCTTGGTGACAGCCAGCATGGCTTCACTAAGGGGAAATCCTGCCTGACCAATTTGGTGGCCTTCTCTGATGGGGCTACAGAACTGATGGACAGGGGGAGAGCAGTTGATGTCATCTACCTGGACATGTGTAAAGCGTTCGACACTGTCCTACACAACATCCTTTTCTCTAAATTGGAGAGACATCAATTTGACGGATGGACCACTCGGAGGGTAAAGAACTGGCTGGATGGCCGCACGCAAAGAGTTGTGGTCAATGGCTCAATGTCCAGCTGGAGGCCAGTAATGAGTGGCATCCCTCAGGGATCGGTGTTGGGACCGGTCTTGTTTAACATCTTCATTGCTGACATGGACAGTGGGATTGAGTGCGCCCTCAGCAAGTTTGCCAATGACACCAAGCTGTGTGGTTCGGTTGATACCCTGGAGGGAAGGAATGCCATCCAGAGGAACCTTGACACGCTTGTGAGGTGGGCTGATGCCAACCTCATGAGGTTTAACCATTCCAAGTGAAAGGTCCTACACCTGGGTGGGAGCAATCCCAGGCACAGCTACAGGTTGGGCAGAGAAGAGATTCAGAGCAGCTCTGCAGAGAAGGACTTGGGGGTGTTGGTTGATGAGAAAATGAACATGGGCCGGCAGTGTGCGCTTGCAGCCTAGAAAGCCAACCATATAATGGGCTGCATCAAAAGGAGCGTGACCAGCAGGTCGATGGAGGTGATCCTGCCCCTGTACTCTGCTCTTGTGAGACCTCACCTGAATCATTGTGTGCAGTTCTGGAGTCCTCAACATAAAAAGGACATGGACCTGTTGGAACAAGTCCAGAGGAGGGCCACGAGCATGATCAGGGACTGGAGCACCTCCCGTATGAAGACAGGCTGAGGAAGTTAGGCCTGTTCAGCCTGGAGAAGAGAAGGCTGCGTGGAGACCTCATAGCAGCCTTCCAGTATCTGAAGGGGGCCTATAGGGATGCTTGGGAGGGACTCTTCATTAGGGACTGTAGTGATAGGACAAGGGGTAACGGGTTAAAACTTAAACAGGGGAAGTTTACATGGGATATAAGGAGGAAATTCTTTCCTGTTAGGGTGGTGAGGCACTGGAATAGGTTGTGAATGCTCCATCCCTGGCAGTGTTCAAGACCAGGTTGGATGAGGCCTCGGGTGATATGGTTTAGTGTGAAGTGTCCCTGCCCATGGCACAGGGGTTGGAACTAGATGACCTTAAGGTCCTTTCCAACCCTAACTATTTTATGATTCTATGATTCTATAACAGATTTTTGCAGTTTTTGTCAGATCGGCTGCAATGCCCAGGCAACATACAGTTGACAAATAACAGGAGAATTTTTCACACCTTGAGGTAAAACAACCCATTCATATCTCTTAGCAGGCTCTCCTTTGTTAATTTCTGGGACAGAGTAAGCAAATTTTTCATAATCGCTTGGGTTTAGAGGAATTGTGAAAAAACAGTCTTTAAAATCAATGATTATTAAATCCCAATCCTGAGGTATCATTGAAGGGCTAGGCAAGCCATGTTGCAAAGCAGAGACATTCAATTGTCTTGTGGCCAAATTTGTCACATTTAATACATTTATCTTCAAAACCAGTAACACCAGCCTGAGGGGGGCAGGTTGCTGAACTAATTTTCTTTACAGTACACTGTGGTTTATTAAATGTCCCATCCATCCACAATTATAACATCTCATACCTTTAGTACCCCCGCAATCACCCTGACCTTGTTATAGAAGGGGGTTAACAGCAGTGGTGAAGGCAGTAGCCATGTATCCAGCCTTTTCCTCTGCTGTGCCCACTTTAGAACATGCATCCATCATCTCCTGAAGACCAGCAGATTTTGGCAAAACCTGCAAAATACGCTTACAAGCGGGGTTAGCATTTTCCATAGCCAGAGACACAAGCATCGAATCTGTAGCATTAGATGCCAGATCAATATACTTTCCAATAGCCTCTGTCAATCTGTCGATAAATTGCATATATGGCTCAGTGGGTCCCTGCTTTACTGACGTATGTGAAGGATTAGGTTTTCCCGCTTCTGGCACAGCTTTCAGAGCAGCTAAAGCCAATTGCTGTGCTTGCTGTAAAACTTCAATTTTCATACAAGCTTGTACTCCATCAGGGTGAAATTGTCCCTTTCCCAATCACATTTCAGATGAAACACTGTGCAAAGGGTGATGAGGATTACACTCTGAATTCTCATCTGCAGCTCTTGCACCAAGCTCCTCAAATCCACTTTTAAAATGTAGGAGCTGCGAAGGAGTTAATAAAATTACAGCCGCTCTGAGACAATCATTTGGAGTTAGAACATTACTAGAAAAGAAAGCAGATAGCATTTGCTATGTATATGGGGAAGACAACCCATACTGAGTAATTGCTCCCTTAATTTCTTTCATAGCTTTCCAGTCCATAGGAGTCCAGACAGGCTGTCCCTGAGTATTTGTAATAACAGGGAATGCAGTGGGAACATCTATCAGTAAAATAGTACTGTCTGTGATTGCATCCTGAGTGCAGCCTCGCCATCTAATGGCACTCAGATTAACTTTATTAGATGTAGGAGTCAGTGGTAACGGCACATGAAACCGTGGAGCGACAGCAGTGATGATGACACCGTTGCAAAGCTGATTGTGTGCTGAAGATTCCCAGCACCAGCTTTCCCTCTTGGCTCTTCGGCGGTGGGATCAGAGGCCAAACGTTCGTGCTCTAAACACTGTGCTGCTGGGCAGAAGAGGGCAAGCTCTGTAGAGGTTGCCTTCAAATGCACTTTCTTGTATGAAAGTGAGCAGTGACAGCACTGATAGAGGTGCCCTTGCAAACCTCACTGTGTGCTGAAGATCCCCAGCACCAGCTTTCTCTCTGGGCTCTTCAGCTGTGTGAGCAGAGGCCTAAAGTTCACGCCCTACGCACTGTGCTGCTGGGCAGCTGAGAGCGAGCTCCGGAGAGTTACGATTCAAGTAGTCTTTTCGGGATGAAACCGAGGATTGAGAGCAATGATGGTGACACCGTTGTAAAGCTGCCTGTGCGCTGAAGAGGCCCAGCACCAGCTTTCCCTCCTGCCTCATCGGCTGTGGGAGCAGAGGCCAAACGTTTGTTCTCTACTCACTGTGCTGCTGGGGCCCCTAGAGCAAGCTCCGGAGAGGTTGCATACAAATGCACTTTCAGGTATGAAAGTGAGCAGTGACAGCAATGATGGTGGCACCGTTGAGAAGGTGACCGTACGCTTAAGGGGCCCAGCAGCAGCTTTCCCTCCTGGCTCTTTGGCTGTGAGAACAGAGGCCAAACGTTCATGCTCGACTCACTGCACTGCTTGGCAGCCGAAAGCAAGCTCCGGAGAGGTTGCATTCAAATGGACTTTTAGGTATGAAACTGAGGAACAACTGCAATGATGGTGACACCGTCACAAAGCTGACTATGTGCTGAAGTGGCCCAGCACCAGCTTTTGCTCCTGGCTCTTCGACTGTGGGAGCAGAGGGCAAACATTTGTGCTCTACTCAGTGTGCCACTGGGCAGCCGAGAGCGAGATCTGGAGAGGTTGCATTCAACTGCACTTTTAGGTTTGAAACTGAGGAGTAACATCAATGTTAGTGAGACCGCTGCAAAGATGACTGTGCTCTGAAGATGCCTAGCACCACCTTTCCCTCCTGGCTGTTCGGCTGTAGGAGCAGAGACCAAACGTTCGTGCTCTACTCACTGTGCCGCTGGGCAGCTGAGAGCGACCACCAGCGAAGTTGAATTCTAATGAACTTATAGGTATGAAACCGAGGAAAGACTGTGATGATGGAGCACAGTTTCAAAGCTGACTGTGTCCTGAAGATGCCAAGCACCAGCTTTCCCTCCTGGCTCTTCTGCTGTGGGAGCAGAATCAAAACGTTCATGCTGTACTCACTGTGCTGCTGGGCAGCTGAGAGCGACCACCCGAGAATTCGTATTCAAATGGACTTTTAGGTTTGAAACCGAGGAGAGACTGCAATGATGGTGACACCGTTGCAAAGCTGACTGTGTGCTGAAGAGGCCCAGCACTAGCTTTCCCTCCTGGCTCTTCTGGTGTGGGAGCAGAGGCCAAATGTTCATTCTGTGCTGACTATGTTGCTGCGCAGCAGAGAGCAGGTCCGGAGAGATTGCATTCAAATGCTTTTCATGTATGACAGTGAGCAGTGAAAGCAATGATGGAGGCAGCTTTGCAAAGCTGACTGTGTGCTGAGGATCACTAGCACAAGTTTCCCTGCTGGCTCTTCGGCTGTGTGAGCAGAGGCCAAGCGATCATGCTCTGCTCACTTTTACATCCGGGCAGCAGATGGTCTGGATAGGTTGCATTCAAATGGACTTTTACGTATGAAACCGAGGAGCGACAGGATTGATGTTGAAAGAGTTGCAAAGCTGACTGTGTGCTGAAGATTCCCAGCACCAGCTTTCCCTCCTGGCTCTTCTGCTGTGGGAGTAAAGAACAAACGTTCATGCTCTATTCACTGTGCTGCTGGGTAGGCGAGAGCAAGCTCCGCAGATGTTGCATTCAAATGCACTCTCAGATATGAAAGTGAGCAGTGAGAGCAATGATGGAGGCACCATTGCAAAGCTGACTGTGTGCTGAAGATCACTCGCAACAGCTTTCCCTCCTGGCTCTTCAGCTTTGGAAGCAGAGGGCAAACGTTCATGCCCTCCTCGCTGTGCTGCTGGGCCCCCTAGAGCAAGCTCCGGAGAGGTACAATTCAAATGGACTTCTGGCATGAAAGTGAGCAGTGTCAGGAATGATGGTGACACCGTTGTAAAGCTGCCTGTGTGCTGAAGATCCCAGCACCAGCTTTCCCTCCTGGCTCTTCTGCTGTGGCAGTAAAGAACGACCGCTCCTGCTCTACTCACTGGGCTGCTGGGCAGCAGAGTGCAGGTTTCAGAGAGCTTATATTCAAATGCTCTTTCAGGTATGAAAGGGAATGGTGACCGCAATGATGGAGACACACTTGAAAGCTGACTGTGAGCTGAAGAATCCCAGCACCAGCTTTCCCTCCTGGCTTTTCTGCTGTGGGAGCAGAGGCCAAACGTTCATGCTATACTCACTGTGCTGCCTGGCAGCTGAGGGCAACCACCCGAGAATTTGGATTCAAATGGACTTTTAGGTATGAAACCAAGGAGAGACTGCAATGATGGTGACACCGTTGAAAAGCTGACTGTGTGCTGAAGAGGCCCAGCACCAGATTTGCCTCCTGGCTCTTCTGCTGTGGGAGCAGAGGCCAAACGTTAATTCTGTGCTGACTGTGTTGCTGAACAGCAGAGCAGGCTCCGGTGAGATTGCATTCAAATGCTTTTCATGTATGACAGTGAGCAGTGAAAGCAATGATGGAGGCACCGATGCAAAGCTTACTGTGTGCTGAAGATGCCCAGCACCAGCTTTCCCTGCTGGCTCTTCTGCTGTGGGAGTAAAGAACAAAAGTTCATGTTCTACTCACTGTGCTGCTGGGTAGGCGAGAGCAAGCTCCGCAGATGTTGCATTCAAATGCACTCTTAGATATGAAAGTGAGCAGTGAGAGCAATGATGGAGGCACCGTTGCAAAGCTGACTGGGTGCTGAAGATCACTCACACCAGCTTTCCCTCCTGGCTCTTCAGCCTGGGAAGCAGAGGGCAAACATTCGTGCTCTCCTCGCTGTGCTGCTGGGCCCCCTAGAGCAAGCTCCGGAGAGGTACAATTCAAATGGACTTCTGGTATGAAAGTGAGCAGTGTCAGGAATGATGGTGACACCGTCGTAAAGCTGCCTGTGTGCTGAAGAATGCCAGCACCAGCTTTCCCTCCTGGCTCTTCTGCTGTGGCAGTAAAGAACGACCGCTCCTGCTCTACTCACTGGGCTGCGGGGCAGCAGAGTGCAGGTTTCAGAGAGCTTGTATTCAAATGCTCTTTCAGATATGAAAGTGAATGGTGACAGCAATGATGGTGACACACTTGAAAGCTGACTGTGTGCTGAAGAGGCCCAGCACCAGCTTTCCCTCGTGGCTCTTCAGCTGTGGGAGCAGAGGCCAAACATTCATGCTCTACTCAGTGTGTTGCTGGGCAGCAGAGTGCAGGCTCCGGAGAAGTTGCATTCAAATGCACTTTCATATATGACAGTGAGCAGTGAAAGCAATGATGGAGGCAACGTTGCAAAGCTGCCTGTGTGCTGAAGAGGCCCAGCACTAGCTTTCCCTCCTGGCTCTTCTGCTATGGGAGCAGAGGCCAAACGTTCGTGCTCTAATCGCTGTGCTCCTGGGCAGCTGAGAGCAAGCTCCGGAGAGGTTGCATTTAAATGGACTTTTAGGTATGAAACCGAGGAGCAACAGAAATGATAGAGGCACCGTTGCAAAGCTGACTGTGTGCTGAAGATTCTGAGCACCAGCTTTCCCTCCTGGCTCTTTGGCTCTGGGAGCAGAGGCCAAACATTCGTGCTCTACTCACTGTGCTGCTGGGCAGCCAAGAGCAAGCTCCGGAGAGGGTGCATTCAAATGGAATTTAGGTATGAAACTGAGGAGCGACCACAATGACGGAGGCACCGTTGCAAAGCTGACTGTGTGCTGAAGATGCCCAGCACATGCTTTCTCTCCTGGCTCTTCGGCTCTGGGAGCAGAGGCCAGACGTTCGTGCTCTACTCGCTGGGCTGCTGGGCAGCCGAGAGGAGACTCCGTAGAAGTTGCATTCAAATGGACTTTTAGGTATGAAACCGAGGAGCGACAGCAATGATGGAGGCACTGTTGCAAAGCTGACTGTATGCTGAACATGCCCAGCACATGCTTTCCCTCCTGGCTCTTCAGCTCTGGGAGCAGAGGCCAGACGTTCTTGTTCGACTCGCTGTGCAACTGGGCAGCCAAGAGCAACCAGCAGAGAAGTTGGATTCAAATGGACTTCTAGGTATGAAAGTGAGGAGCGACACCAATGATGGAGGCACTGTTGCAAAGCTGACTGTGTGCTGAAGATTCTGAGCACCAGCTTTCCCTGCTGGCTCTTCGGCTCTGGGAGCAGAGGCCAAACATTCGTGCTCTACTCACTGTGCTGCTCAGTAGCCAAGTGCAAGCTCCGGAGAGGTTGTATTCAAGTGGACTTTTACGTATGAAACCGAGGAGCGACAGCAATGATGGTGACACCGTTGCAAAACTGACTGTGTGCTGAAGATGCCCAGCACATGGTTTCCCTCCTGGCTCTTCGGCGCTGGGAGCAGAGGCCAGACGTTTGTGCACTAATTGCTGTGCTCCTCGGTAGGCAGGAGCAAGCAGCAGAGAAGCTGGATTCAAATGGACTTCTAGGTATGAAAGTGAGGAGCAACAGCAATGATGGAGGCACTGTCGCAAAGCTGACTGTGTTCTGAAGATTCTGAACACCAGCTTTCCCTCCTGGCTCTTCGGCTCTGGGAGCAGAGGCCAAACGTTTGCGCTCTACTCACTGTGATGCTGCTCGATAGCCAAGTGCAAGCTCTGGAGAGGTTGCATTCAAGTGGACTTTTAGGTATGAAACCGAGGAGCGACAGCAATGATGGTGAGACCGTTGCAAAGCTGACTGTGTGCTGAAGATGCCCACCACATGCTTTCCCTCCTGCCTCTTTGACTCTGGGAGCAGAGGCCAGCCATTCGTGCACTAATCACTGTGCTCCTCGGTAGCCGAGAGCAAGCTCCGTAGAGTTTGTATGCAAATGGACTTTTAGGTATGAAACCGAGGAGTGACTGCAATGATGGTGACACAGTTGCAAAGCTGACTGTGTGCTGAAGATTCTGAGCACCAGCTTTCCCTCCTGGCTCTTCGGCTCTGGGAGCAGAGGCCAGACGTTCGTGCTTTACTCGCCTTGCTGCTGGGCAGCCAAGAGCAACCAGCAGAGAAGTGGGATTCAAATGGACTTCTAGGTATGAAAGTGAGGAGCGACAGCAATGATGGAGGCACCGTTGCAAAGCTGACTGTGTGCTGAAGATTCTGAGCACCAGCTTTCCCTCCTGGCTCTTCGGCTCTGGGAGCAGAGGCCAGACTTTCGTGCTCTAATCGCTGTGCTCCTGGGCAGCCGAGAGCAAGCTGTGGAGATTTTGTATGCAAATGAACTTTTAAGTATGAAAGTGAGGAGTGACAGCAATGATGGAGGCACAGTTGCAAAGCTGACTCTATTCTGAATATGCCCAGCACATGGTTTCCCTCCTGGCTCTTCGGATGTGGGAGCAGAGGCCAGACGGTCGTGCTCTACTCGCTGTGCTGCTGGGCAGCCAAGGGCAACTTCCAGAGAAGTTGGATTCAAATGGACTTCTAGGTATGAAAGTTTGGAGCGACAGCAATGATATATTTAATACACATATTTAAAACACTATTTACATATTCAATACACTCCAGCTCAGTGTATTTCAGACCAGGCCAGTTTTACCCTGTCCAGCTCAATATAATTCCAGTCCAGCTCATTTTAACTCATTCCAGACCAATTTAACCCAGTCCAGAACAGTTTAATCCAGCCCAGCCCAGTTTAACCCAGTCCAGCCCAGTTTAATCCAGTCCGGCTCAGTTTAATCCAGTCCAGCTAAATTTAATCAAACCCATCCCAGTTTAACACAGTCCAGCCTAATTTTACCCTGTCCAGACCAGTTTAATTCAGTCCAGCTCAGTTTGATCCAGCCCAGCCCAGTTTGATTCACTCCAGCCCAGTTTAACCCAGTCCAGCCCAGTTTAATCCAGCCCAGCCCAGGTTAGTTCACTCCAGCACAGTTTAACCCAGCCCAGCCCAGTTTAACCCAGTGCAGCCCAGTTTAATCCAGTCCGGCTCAGTTTAATCCAGTCCGGCTCAGTTTAATCCAATCCAACCCAATTTAACCCGGTCCAGCCCAGTTTAATCCAGTCCAGCCCAGTTTAATCAAGTCCAGCTCAGTTTAACTCCGTCCAGCCCAGTTTAATACAGCTTTAGGGTTAGGCCTCGTTTAGCCTAGCCTGCCTTAGATTACCCTAGCCTATCCTAGCTCTGCCTGGGTTAGATTAGATTAGGGGGTTAGGTTTTGGATTAGGTTTATGGTTAGGATTAGGGTAAGAGTTAGGGTCAGATTATTCTGGGCCGGATTAACCCCGGGTCAGATTAACCCCGGGACAGATTATTCCGGGTCAGATTATCCCGGGTCAGATTATCCCGGGTCAGATTAGATTAGCCTAGCCAAATTAGACTCCATTGAGATGCTAAATTCTCCATTGAGACACTAAATTCTCCATTGAAATGCTTAGTTCTGCTTTGAAACGCTAAGTTCTCCAGTGAAACGCTAAACTCTCCATTGTAATGCTAGGTTCTGCATTGGAAGGCTAAGTTCTGCGTTGAAATGCTAAGTTCTGCAATATGAGACTAAGTTCTGCATTAAAACGCTAAATTCTGCAATAAGAGACTAAGTTCTGCATTGCAACACTAAAGTTCTCCATTGAAATGCTATGTTCTGCATTGAAATGCTAAGTTCTGCAATACGAGACTAAGTTCTCCTTTGATACACTAAAATACTCCATTGAAACACTAAGTACTTCATTGAAACGTTAAGTTCTGAAATGAAACAAGAACTTCTCTATTGAAACCCTCAGTTTTGCATTGAAACGGTAAGTTATCCATTGAAACGCTGAGTTCTGCAGTGAAATACTAAATTCTGCATTCAAACACTAAGATCTGCATTGAAATGCTATGTTCTGCTTTGAAATGCTACATTCTCCATTGAAACTATAACTTGTCCATTGAAATGCTACATTCTCCAAGCACACACAAAGTTCTCCAGTTAGACACTAGGATCACCAGTTAGACACTAGGATCACCAGTTAGACACTAAGTTCTCCTTTGAGACAGTACGTTCTCCAATTAGACACTAATTTCTAAAAACTGTTAAGTTGTAAAAGCATCCAAATTCTAAAAACAGTTTAAATTGACAACCCACGTTCAAGGCAAAGACAAAAGCCCAAAGCCTAGAACTGCCCACACACGCTTGCACGCATCTATATATGCTCACACACGTACCAAACTCATTCCCCTGCCGCCGGCCTCACGGGTCCAAAATCCACCTCCGCTCTTCCCTTCCGACACCTACCCCTGCCTCGCTGAGAATAAATACACGGGCACCGCGCTCCTGGGAACATCCTAAACACCCTGCCTGCCAAAACCCCGTCCCTGCACCGAACATTGCTCAAACATAAGCATTGACAAATGTCACCTCGCAGACCACCACCTCCAACCCTATATGAGACAGCAACTTAAGGGCTGCCACACCAACTCTCACATGTTCTTTTCCAATACAAAACAACACCCCCCCCAGCCTGGCGTCAGGAATTCTCAGCAACTAAATTCCCTGAAGCCTCAAAATTACCCTGCCTGAAAACCCCGTACCTGCACCGACTGCCACTCAACCATAGGCAGTGACGAACGTCGCCTCCCAAACTGGCTGGAAGCAATAAAAAAAAAAAAAACAACTTGGGGAGGAAAAGAAAAAAAATCCCATGTCTGCGATTTTAGTTTCTAAACATCTAAAGACCTGGAAACGACAAATATTTTAAATGTACAACCCACGTCCCACGCACACACACAAGCCCTAAGCCTAGAAACGCCCACACATGCTTCCACACATCTACATATCGTCACTCACATGAAAAATGAAACACCCTGATGCCTTTCACACTGGCCCAAACTCTGCCTCCGCTCGTCCCTGCCAAGCCTACCTCTGCCTTGCTGGAATAAATCAGCGGGAACCGTCTTCCCAGGAACATCCTAAACACCCTGGCTGCCAAAACTACGTCCCTGCACGGACAGTTGCTCAAACATAGGCGATGAGAAATATTATCGGTCACACACATGATCAAAGGTAGAAAACTACACTGTGATTATAAAAAACCACCACAGATGTTCCGGAGTTCAAAAATTCCAGGGGACAGAAAACCAGAGACAAACATAGAACGCTCCACAAGCTTAATAATATCAGAAATGATGGAACTAGCAAAGGATATAGTAAAGGACATTTCTCATGTTTGCTTATCTTACCAACTCCAAGGACCCTGGGAAGACCATCGGCAAACCAGCTCCGGCAATTGTCATGGCAGTGCCAGGTGGCAGGCCCAACCTTAGCGGGCGTCCCCGCGCAGGCAACCTTCACCTGCCTGGGATGAGCTTCTGCCTCCCTCACACAGCATGAGGCTCGGGCTTTCGTACTCACAAAAACGCACGCTCATTGCTACGCAGGGGGCCAGCCCACGTCGCAAGAAGCGGCCAACCGTATCTAGGAAGGTCTCCCAGGGTCAGGACTTCTCCAGGCACTTCTAAAGCACAACTCTCAGGCTAGGAACCAAAGCTGGACTTCGCCTGAAGCAGCCACAGAGCAACTCTCTGCGAGGAGCCAAAGGCAACAAACACTACTTTCCCACCCTTGCCTGGTTCACCAAGGACCGTTACCTACTGCCCCTGACACGACACCCCAGACTTAAGCCTCACAAACGGCACCTTCTCATCCTGGTATTTAACTCCCAGGCACTACCTACGCTGAAACTGACCATTCCCCTCCCAGGCGCCTCCCAAGTGTCTTCTCAGACATTCTGCTTCACATACTACATGGGAAGGCCACGTCTCAAAGCCCTTCCTGAATTCTGACACTGTGCCCCAGCCCCTCGCCTCGCCAAAGACTCCCTCTACTTAGCGTGCATAGTCCCACGCGTCTCGAGGCAACCTCACTGCTCACAACTCCCACGGCAGACGCCAGCCATGCTGCAGACCTTGACAAGTTCCTCTTTGTCATCTGCCAGAAACAAACCAAAAACAGGGAACAGCCTGTGGTGGCCCTCATCTCCACCCCCCCAGCCATCCCGCCCGGCCTGTTCCTTACCAACCCTCGGGCTCCTCCAAAGCTCCTCAACACTGGCCTCGCCTGTCCCAAAGCCTGATTCCAAGTGTCTCCTGCTCTCCATGCCCTACAAGAGCAAAAAAATCCAATGGCCACGGTTCTTGCAAAAGTCACCGAGCCCACAATCCCTCTCCTTACCTCCCTGACTCACCACAAGCTCTCAGCTGACTCCAGAGGTCCAGGGCAAGACCTGCAATATCTAGCACAAAAGTGAAGTCCTTTGCTCTGTTCTTCTGAACACTGAGTCACCACACTCTAAAGCAAACCCTCTCCTTTTCAGAACCGGAAAAGGACACTGGAGCAGTGCCCCAGAAGACAGTTGCTGTGTTGTCTGTAGCAAAATCTGTTCTTTTCTGAACTCTTGTAAGTACTGAAAAGAAATACATAGCCCACTTTTAAATAGCCAATGTAATCAATCAGAATATGAAGAACAAGTCCAAACAACAGGCTTACCATGTTTAGTTTTAGTAGTGATGTGGAAGTGACAACACAGATAACAATCAAATGCACTCATTGAAACTGTCAAGCTGTACTACCCTGCCCACTATGAGATGGTGCTATAAAAAATCCCATTTCATTTTTGTCATCTTTATGGCACATTTCAGACCTATTCCTGCTATTCTGATGCTGTTCCCCATCCCTCTTCTGCCAAAAAGTAGTCTTTCTGCTTAGATTTTATAGCAACCTAAGTCTCAAATAATACTTATTGCTCAGGGGTCCCATACTAGACACCTGAGTGTTTACAGCATCCACCCAATTCATTTCTCTCATCTGCCATAAGAACAGGAAAAAATAAAAACAACATTGTAGCCATATAAGATTTTAAAAGCAAACAAATAAAGAGAAATACTCTGAAATCTTAACTACATGCAGACTGTAAAGAACCAGCCTCTCCTATGCTTTAGACTTTTAACATAATGAAAGAGCTGACTATAAACCATTCTTAGACCTTTCTCTACCAAATACCACCATTTCTTTAAGAGCCTCATCCCAAAACAATAATAGTATTCCCTTTTAGTGTTCTGTAAACCTAAGCATTGAACTTAGCTTTTATAATACCACAGACCCAAAAGCATTCTTATAAAAACTCTTAGTCATGTAACCTGTATATTTATTCAGTAACCACAACATGCAAAAAAGCACAGAAACAATCTACCATTAATGAGAACATAAACCAATACCAACTTCTGCAATTATTTCTGTAGCTGAAAACAACAGAAAAAAAACACTTAGCTTAGTACCACCAATTACATCTCAAAGAAAAACACAGCACAAAAGACTTTAGTAGCATATACACACCTAAATATTCCGGCAGCTTAAAACTTAGACCTAAAAAAAAAAAATTGTAAAAAATTACAAAAACAAAACAGAAAACTTTAAAAACACAAAACACCCCAGAAACCTTACCTTGGCAAGAGCCCAACTTTAAAAAAGCCCCTTTGATTCAAAGCTGCGCCTTATATACCCCAGGCCCTACCCAGAACCCCTCCCTCAATTCCCTGGCTCAGGGGTGGGGCAAATTACCAGCTAGGATAAAAACAGCCTGACAAGGTACAGCTGGATCTTTTTAATGTGGGTTTTGTTTCTTGGTTGCTTTGTGGTTTGAACTTTTTTGGCTTTATTTTTTTGCTTTAAATTTGCATTCAGAAATTGCAAACTACATAGCTTCACTTTTTTTCTGTTAGATTTTGAATTATATTTGGTTTCAGACCACATAGTTTTTTTTTGTCTCAGATTTTGGGGCTCAGATTCACATGGGTTTCTTTCCACACAGGCTGGTTCAGTCTCATGTATTTAAACTGCACAGACACTCCAGCTGAGACTTGGGCTCAAGCTGGCATTCACTGACTCACACATTCATACAAGTTATACATTGAGACTAACACAGACTCCCTGGCTCAGACTTGCTTTCACACTTTAAGTGAAAAAAGACATTGAGGTTATTTAGCCAGGGTCAGCCATGCTTAGAACACCCAAGTAACAACTTATTTCATGGTCTTGTCATTTTCATAAAACTGTATTTTTTACTTCTTGTTAGTGTTTTCCAAGGGGTGTACATGTTGGAATAAAGGGATGGAAAACCTTTGAAGTTTAGTGGATGAGTAGTGAAATGACAGGAGAGAGAAATGATAGTTGCTGAGGCAAGGGTGCAGCTTCTATATTTCTTTGTGCGTCCTTGTTTCCATTTCTTTTGTAGGTATTGCAGATAACTCCAGAGAGGTGAAGCTGCAAACTGAGGAGGGCTGTGAGAAGGTAAGGGGGTTGTCTGGGTGTGTTTGGTGATTTAGATTTGAGAAGAGCATGGCAAAGGGGTTCAATATTTGTATTTGGTGTTGCAGGGCCTGCCTTCTTCCATTGGAGTCAGATGAGTGCTTGAGGTGAGTCAGGGAGGCAAGGAGAAGGGTTGTGAGGTTGGGCACTTTTTCTAAGCACTGTGGTCATTTGTCTCTATTGTACTCCTAGGACCTGGAGAGAAGGAGAGGCTCAGTGTTGGACTCTACTATGGGATTGGAACAGGAAAACATAATGTTGAGGAGCTTTGAAGGAAGAAGAGGGCTGTTACAGACTAGGTCAGTACTGGTGGGTGGGGTGGTGGTAATGATGATGGCGGCCAACACAGGGTGTTCCTGTTGGTTCCTTTGTTTGTTGCAGGTTAGACAGAGGAACTTGGAGCTGTGGCAAGATCCCAAGACTTTGATGTGGGTGTCCTGAGCATCCATGAGACCCATGGCACTATGGAAGTTAAGTAGAAGGATTGCTGCTTGGGACTGGAGAGTGAGAGACAAGGTCAGGAGGGCAGGAAGGGGTTTGAAGTGTAGCATGGGGCTGAGGGGAAGACAGGGGGTTACTTTGCAGCATGAGCTTACATGGGTAGGGCTGCTACAGTTTGTCTGTGTTATGGAGTGAGAATGTCCCCCACAGCCCTTCCCTTAGTGCCCTGAGTTAGGGGTGGGGCAAACCCCCAGCTGGGATAAAAACACCCTAACAATCCACAGCTGGGTCTTATTTTACCTACCTCTGGTTCATTGGCTGCTCCCCAGCTTTCATTTTCTGGCTTTCTTTCTGTGGTTTAACTCACATTCAAGACTCGGAGACCACGCAGGTTCCTTCTCACACAGACTGGTTCACACTCATACTCGCGTTTAAATTGCACAGACACACTCTGGCTCAGATTTTGCCTCACACTCACTTAGGCTCAGTCTGACACTGACTGGCTCATACATCCACATAAATCTCTTACTGACTGTATCACAGAAGTTCTGGTTCAAACTACTTGGATAAGGCTCCCTGGCTCAAACTCACTCTCGCTGTCTAGCTGAAAACTAACATTCAGAGGACTCAGTCAAGGTGAGCTATGCTTGAAACACTCAAGTAGTAACTTATTTCAGGGTTGGCTGCAGCTTCTATTTTTCTCTCTGTGTGTGCTTGTTTCAATTTTGTTTTTAGGTGCCACAAGTAACTCGAGAGAGGTCAAGCTGCCAACTGCGGAGGGCTGGGAGAAGGTAGAAGGCTTGTCTGCGTGAGTGGTGCCTCAGAGCAGAGAATAACATGGCAAAGGGTTCAGTACTTATGTTTGTTATTGCAGGTCCTCCCTTCTATCTCTGAAGTCAGATGAGTGTTTGAGGTGAGGCAGAGAGGTAACAATAGTGGTTTTGGGGGTCCATCACTCTTTGCAAGCACCATGGTCAATTCTCTCTATAGTACTCCTAGGTCCTGGAGGGGAGGAGAAGCCCAGCATAGTATTTTGTAGTAGATTAGTAGAAGGTGAACATAATACTAAGAAGGCAAAGTAGAGTTACAGAAGAGGCTGGCATCGATGGCTGGGGTGGTGGAGATGACGGCCTGCGCAGCATGTTACCCATTATTTCTTTGTTTCTGGCAGATGATGAAGAGGAACTTGGCAGTGGCTGAAACATGGCTGGTGTCTGCCGTGGGAATTCTGAGCAGGAAGGCTGCCTCGAGACCCGTGGAACTATGGACGCTTAGTAGAGTGACTCCTTTAAGAGGCGAAGGGGTGGGGGACAATGTCAGAATGGCAGGAAGGGTTTGAGATGTATCATTCCAATGTAGTATTTGAGCCAGAATGTCTGAGAACATGCTTGGAGGTGCCTGGGAGGGAAATGGTCAGTTTTAGCATAGGTAGTGCCTGAGACTTAAATGCCAGGATGAAAAGGTGCCGTTTGTGGCGCTCAAGTCTGGGGTGTCATGTCAGGGACTATGGGTAATGGTCCTTGGTGAAACACACAAAGATAGAAAGTACTGTTTGTCCTCTTTGGCTCCTTCTTGAAGTATTCTGCTTTGCCTGCTCCTCAAAAATTCCAGCTTTGGTTCCTAGCCAGAGAGTTGTGCTTTAGAACTGCCTGGAGTAGTCCTGACCCTGGGAGACCTTCCTAGATACGGTTGGCCGCTTCTTGCGACGTGGGCTGGCCCCCTGCGTAGCAATGAGCGTGCGTTTTTGTGAGTATGAAAGCCCGAGCCTCATGCTGTGTGAGGGAGGCAGAAGCTCATCCCAGGCAGGTGAAGGTTGCCTGCGCGGGGACGCCCGCTAAGGTTGGGCCTGCCACCTGGCACTGCCATGACAATTGTCGGAGCTGGTTTGCCGATGGTCTTCCCGGGGTCCTTGGGGTTGGTAAGATAAGGAACCATGAGAAGCATGCTTTGCTATCTGTATAGTTTTCTGTATTAATAAGCTAGCAGTGAGTTTTCTGCTTGTCTCTGGTTTTCTGTCAGCTGGAATTCTTGAACTGTGGAACGTAGGTGGTGGGGTTTTATATTGACAGTGTGGTTCTCTCCTCTTGCTGAGCTGTGTGAATGGACAGGAGAGCTCTGAGAATAAGCTTGTAGTTAATGAGTAGGGGCCAGAGAGTCTGCTTGGGAGTGGGCGTGAAAGTCTATGTCGAGTGAGTGTCTGAGCCAGAGGGTGTGAGGGTCTGTGTTGAGATTGTCTGAATCAGAGTCTGTGTATGCCTGTCAAACCTGCAGGTCAGTGTGAGCTTGGGCTGAGACTTAGAGGCAGAATAAGCTTTTGCTTGGCGTTGCTGTGAAGAAGGCCCGGTTGTTCTCGCAGATGGCTTAATGGTTAGCCCCGTGTGAGAGGCTGATGGAGGAGGGTTGAGCTGAGTGAGGGTACCAAGTGAGTCACTTTGTGGTGTCAGCAGCCAGTTTTCATGCAAGTGACAATATGTTGATGTGTGGAAGCATGTGTGGGCGTTTCTAGGCTTAGGGCTTGTGTGTGTGGGACGTGGGTTGTACATTTAAAATATTTGTCGTTTCCAGGTCTTTAGATGTTTAGAAACTAAAATCACAGACATGGGATTTTTTCCTTTTCCTCCCCAAGTTGGTTTTTTTTTTTATTGCTTCCAGCCAGTTTGGGAGGTGGCGTTCGTCACTGCCTATGGTTGAGTGGCGGTCGGTGCAGGTACGGGGTTTTCAGGCAGGGTAATTTTGAGGCTTCAGGGAATTTAGTTGCTGAGAATTCCTGACACCAGGCTGGGGGGGGTGTTGTTTTGTATTAGGAAAGAACATGTGAGAGTTGGTGTGGCAGCCCTTAAGTTGCTGTCTCATATAGGGTTGGAGGTGGTGGTTAAGTATGTTTTGGTGCAGTGAGTGTTGTCTATTGGGTGCACATAGTTAGCTTTGCAGATATAGAGAAAAATAAAGAGAGGGTAGGATGTTTAGAGGTCATATTGTAATGATACTGAGAGAAATGTATTTTTGTCTGCAGGTTAGTGTGTTGAGGACCTGTAGATTGCAGAGGAGCTCCTTCTGTTTCTTGATGGCAATTTGCAGCATGCAGAAGATTTCAGAGGCAGGAAAGCTGTCCGTGTCAAATGGAAGGCTGCATTGCCGTGTGTAAAGGACGTCTGATGATGGTTATGTGACAAAGCATGCTACCTGTCGAGCATCTTGTGTAAGTAGTAAAGCGTCTGAGGATGCATTGTAAAATGTGAATGATGTCATTTATGTATGTAAATGCATTTAAATGAAGTGTATGATGTGACCTTACATGAACTTAGTTAATTAGTAAATGTTACAGGTATTGGCCTTCGAATGCCGCTGTTAGGCTTCGAATGAATGTCTTAGTGCTAGAATGCTGGTGTTAGTCTTAGAGTGCATATCAGTCTTAGAATGCATGACTTAGTGTTAGAATGCTGGTCTTAGTCTCTGAATGGTGGTGGTAGTTTTAGAATGCATGTCAGTGTTAGTTTGTGGGTTGTTGCCTTTTTAGGGCTTGTGTGTATGGGTGGGACGTGGGTTGTCGATTTAAAATGTTTTCCCTTTTCAGATTTTGAGATATTTAGAAACAAAAAATCGCAGACTGGGGGTGTTGTTTTTCTCCCTTTACCGGTAGGGGATTTTTTCCCCGATCCCGTCTGGTCTGCGAGGTGACATTTGTCAACGCTTATGTTTGAGCAATGTTGGGTGCAGGGACGGGGTTTTGGCAGGCAGGGTGTTTAGGATGTTCCCAGGAGCGCGGTGCCCGTGTATTTATTCTCAGCGAGGCAGGGGTAGGTGTCGGAAGGGAAGAGCGGAGGTGGATTTTGGACCCGTGAGGCCGGCGGCAGGGGAATGAGTTTGGTACGTGTGTGAGCATATATAGATGCGTGCAAGCGTGTGTGGGCAGTTCTAGGCTTTGGGCTTTTGTCTTTGCCTTGAACGTGGGTTGTCAATTTAAACTGTTTTTAGAATTTGGATGCTTTTACAACTTAAAAGTTTTTAGAAATTAGTGTCTAATTGGAGAACGTATTGTCTCAAAGGAGAACTTAGTGTCTAACTGGTGATCCTAGTGTCTAACTGGTGATCCTAGTGTCTAACTGGTGGTCCTTGCGTCTAACTGGAGAACTTTGTGTGTGCTTGGAGAACGTAGCATTTCAATGGACAAGTTATAGTTTCAATGGAGAATGTAGCGTTTCAAAGCAGAACATAGCATTTCAATGCAGATCTTAGTGTTTGAATGCAGAATTTAGTATTTCACTGCAGAACTCAGCGTTTCAATGGATAACTTACCGTTTCAATGCAAAACAGGGTTTCAATAGAGAAGTTCTTGTTTCATTTCAGAACTTAACGTTTCAATGAAGTAGTGTTTCAATGGAGTATTTTAGTGTATCAAAGGAGAACTTAGTCTCGTATTGCAGAACTTAGCATTTCAATGCAGAACATAGCATTTCAATGGAGAACTTTAGTGTTGCAATGCAGAACTTAGTCTCTTATTGCAGAATTTAGCGTTTTAATGCAGAACTTAGTCTCGTATTGCAGAACTTAGCATTTCAACGCAGAACTTAGCCTTCCAATGCAGAACCTAGCATTACAATGGAGAGTTTAGCGTTTCACTGGAGAACTCAGCGTTTCAAAGCAGAACTAAGCATTTCAATGGAGAATTTAGTGTCTCAATGGAGAATTTAGCATTTCAATGGAGTCTAATTTGGCTAGGCTAATCTAATCTGACCTGGGATAATCTGACCCGGGATAATCTGACCCGGAATAATCTGACCCGAGATAATCTGACCCGGGGTTAATCCGGCCCAGAATAATCTGACCCTAACTCTTACCCTAATCCTAACCATAAACCTAATCCAAAACCTAACCCCCTAATCTAATCTAACCCAGGCAGAGCTAGGATAGGCTAGGGTAATCTAAGGCAGGCTAGGCTAAACGAGGCCTAACTCTAACGCTGTATTAAACTGGGCTGGATGGGGTTAAACTGAGCTGGACTTGATTAAACTGGGCTGGACTGGATTAAACTGGGCTGGACCGGGTTAAATTGGGTTGGATTGGATTAAACAGGGCTGGACTGGATTAAACTGAGCCGGACTGGATTAAACTGGGCTGGACTGGGTTAAACTGGGCTGGACTGGGTTAAAATGGGCTGGGCTGGGTTAAACTGTGCTGGAGTGAACTAACCTGGGCTGGGCTGGATTGAACTGAGCTGGACTGGATTAAACTGGGCTGGACTGGGTTAAACTGGGCTGGAGTGAATCAAACTGGGCTGGGCTGGATCAAACTGAGCTGGACTGAATTAAACTGGTCTGGACAGGGTAAAATTAGGCTGGACTGTGTTAAACTGGGATGGGTTTGATTAAATTTAGCTGGACTGGATTAAAGTGGTCTGGACTGGGTTAAACTGGGCTGGGCTGGATCAAACTGAGCCGGACTGGGTTAAACTGGGCTGGACTGGGTTAAACTGGGCTGTTCTGGATTATACTGAGCTGGAGTGTATTAAATATATCTGTACTGGGTTAAAGTGGGCTGGGCTGGATTGAACTGTTCTGGACTGGATTAAACTGGGCTGGACTGGGTTAAACTGGGCTGGGCTGGATCAAACTGAGCTGGACTGGATTAAACTGTTCTGGACTGGGTTAAATTGGTCTGGAATGAGTTAAAATGAGCTGGACTGGAATTATATTGAGCTGGACAGGATAAAACTGGCCTGGTCTGAAATACACTGAGCTGGAGCATATTGAATATGTAAATAGTGTGTTAAATATGTGTATTAAATATATCATTGCTGTCGCTCCAAACTTTCATACCTAGAAGTCCATTTGAATCCAACTTCTCTGGAAGTTGCCCTTGGCTGCCCAGCAGCACAGCGAGTAGAGCACAACCGTCTGGCCTCTGCTCCCACATCCGAAGAGCCAGGAGGGAAACCATGTGCTGGGCATATTCGGAATAGAGTCAGCTTTGCAACTGTGCCTCCATCATTGCTGTCACTCCTCACTTTCATACTTAAAAGTTCATTTGCATACAAAATCTCCACAGCTTGCTCTCGGCTGCCCAGGAGCACAGCGATTAGAGCACGAACGTCTGGCCTCTGCTCCCAGAGCCGAAGAGCCAGGAGGGAAAGCTGGTGCTCAGAATCTTCAGCACACAGTCAGCTTTGCAACTGTGTCACCATCATTGCAGTCACTCCTCGGTTTCATACCTAAAAGTCCATTTGCATACAAACTCTACGGAGCTTGCTCTCGGCTGCCGAGGAGCACAGTGATTAGTGCACGAATGTCTGGCCTCTGCTCCCAGAGTCAAAGAGGCAGGAGGGAAAGCATGTGGTGGGCATCTTCAGCACACAGTCAGCTTTGCAACAGTCTCACCATCATTGCTGTCGCTCCTCGGTTTCATACCTAAAAGTCCACTTGAATGCAACCTCTCCGGAGCTTGCAGTCGGCTACCGAGCAGCACAGCGAGAAGAGCATGAAGGTTTGGTCTCTGCTCCCAGAGCCGAAGAGCCAGGAGGGAAAGCTGGTGCTCAGAATCTTCAGCACACAGTCAGCTTTGTAACGGTGCCTCCATCATTGCTGTCACTCCTCACTTTCATACCTAGAAGTCCATTTGAATCCAACTTCTGTGCTGGTTGCTCTCGGCTGCCCAGCAGCACAGTGAGGAGAGCACGAACGTCTGGCCTCTGCTCCCAGAGCCGAAGAGGCAGGAGGGAAAGCGTGTGCTGGGCATCTTCAGCACACAGTCAGCTTTGCAACGGTGTCACCATCATTGCTGTCGCTCCTCATTTTCATACCTAAAAATCCACTTGAATGCAACCTCTCCGGAGCTTGCTCTCGGCTGCCCAGCAGCACAGTGAGTAGAGCACATATGTTTGGCCTCTGCTCCCAGAGCCGAAGAGCCAGGAGGGAAAGCTGGTGCTCAGAATCTTCAGCACACAGTCAGCTTTGAAACACTGTCACCATCATTGCTGTCGCTCCTTGGCTTCATTCCTAAAAGTCCATTTGAATGCAGCCTCCCCAGAGCTTGCTCTCGGCTACCCAGCATCACAGTGAGTAGAGCGCGAACGTTTGGCCTCTGCTTCCACAGCTGAAGAGCCAGCAGGGAAAGCTGGTGCTCAGAATCTTCAGCACACAGTCAGCTTTGTAACGGTGCCTCCATCATTGCTGTCACTCCTTGGTTTCATACCTAGAAGTCCATTTGAATCCAACTTCTCTGGTGGTTGCTCTTGGCTGCCCAGTTGCACAGCGAGTAGAACAAGAATGTCTGGCCTCTGCTCCCAGAGCTGAAGAGCCAGGAGGGAAAGCATGTTCTGGGCATCGTCAGCATACAGTCAGCTTTGCAACGGTGCCTCCGTCATTGCTGTCGCTCCTCGGATTCATACCTAAAAGTCCATTTGAATGCAACCTCTCCGGAGCTTGTTCTCGGCTGCCCAGGAGCACAGCGAGTAGAGCACGAACGTCTGGCCTCTGCTCCCAGAGCCGAAGAGCCAGGAGGGAAAGCATGTGCTGGGCATCTTCAGCACACAGTCAGCTTTGCAACACTGTCACCATCATCGCTGTCGCTCCTCGGTTTCATACCTAAATTCCATTTGAATGCAACCTCTCCGGAGCTTGCTCTCGGCTGCCCAGGAGCACAGCGATTAGAGCACAAACGTCTGGCCTCTGCTCCCAGAGCCGAAGAGCCAGGAGAGAAAGCATGTGCTGGGCATCTTCAGCACACAGTCAGCTTTGCAACGGTGCCTCCATCATTGCTGTCGCTCCTCGGTTTCATTCCTAAATTCCATTTGAATGCACCCTCTCCGGAGCTTGCTCTTGGCTGCCCAGCAGCACAGTGAGTAGAGCACGAATGTTTGGCCTCTGCTCCCAGATCCGAAGAGCCAGGAGGGAAAGCTGGTGCTCAGAATATTCAGCACACAGTCAGCTTTGCAACGGTGCCTCCATCATTTCTGTCGCTCCTCGGTTTCATACCTAAAAGTCCATTTGAATGCAACCTCTCCGGAGCTTGCTCTCAGCTGCCCAGGAGCACAGCGATTAGAGCACGAACGTTTGGCCTCTGCTCCCACAGCAGAAGAGCCAGGAGGGAAAGCTGGTGCTGGGCCTCTTCAGCACACAGGCGGTTTTGCAACGTTGCCTCCATCATTGCTTTCACTGCTCACTGTCATATATGAAAGTGCATTTGAATGCAACTTCTCCGGAGCCTGCACTCTGCTGCCCAGCAACACACTGAGTAGAGCATGAATGTTTGGCCTCTGCTCCCACAGCTGAAGAGCCACGAGGGAAAGCTGGTGCTGGGCCTCTTCAGCACACAGTCAGCTTTCAAGTGTGTCACCATCATTGCTGTCACCATTCACTTTCATATCTGAAAGAGCATTTGAATACAAGCTCTCTGAAACCTGCACTCTGCTGCCCAGCAGCCCAGTGAGTAGAGCAGGAGCGGTCGTTCTTTACTGCCACAGCAGAAGAGCCAGGAGGGAAAGCTAGTGGTGGGATTCTTCAGCACACAGGCAGCTTTACGACGGTGTCACCATCATTCCTGACACTGCTCACTTTCATGCGTAAAAGTCCATTTGAATTGTACCTCTCCGGAGCTTGCTCTAGGGGGCCCAGCAGCACAGCGAGGAGAGCACGAATGTTTGCCCTCTGCTTCCAAAGCTGAAGAGCCAGGAGGGAAAGCTGTTGCGAGTGATCTTCAGCACACAGTCAGCTTTGCAACTGTGCCTCCATCATTGCTCTCACTGCTCACTTTCATATCTGAGAGTGCATTTGAATGCAACATCTGCGGAGCTTGCTCTCGCCTACCCAGCAGCACAGTGAGTAGAACATGAACTTTTGTTCTTTACTCCCACAGCAGAAGAGCCAGCAGGGAAAGCTGGTGCTGGGCATCTTCAGCACACAGTCAGCTTTGCATCGGTGCTTCCATTATTGTTTTCACTGCTCACTGTCATACATGAAAAGCATTTGAATGCAATCTCACCGGAGCCTGCTCTCTGCTGTTCAGCAACACAGTCAGCACAGAATGAACGTTTGGCCTCTGCTCCCACAGCAGAGGAGCCAGGAGGCAAATCTGGTGCTGGGCCTCTTCAGCACACAGTCAGCTTTTCAACGGTGTCACCATCATTGCAGTCTCTCCTTGGTTTCATACCTAAAAGTCCATTTGAATCCAAATTCTCGGGTGGTTGCCCTCAGCTGCCAGGCAGCACAGTGAGTACAGCACGAACGTTTGGCCTCTGCTCCCACAGCAGAAGAGCCAGGATTGAAAGCTGGTGCTGGGCCTGTTCAGCACACAATCACCTTTGCATCGGTGCCTCCATCATTGCTTTCACTGCTCACTTTCATACATGAAAAGCATTTGAATGGAATCAGTCCAGAACCTGCACTCTGCTGCACAGCAACACAGCACAGAATGAACGTTTGGCATCTGCTCCCACAGCAGAAGGGCCAGCAGGGAAAGCTGGTGCTGGGCCTCTTCAGCACACAGTCAGCTTTGCAATGGTGTCACCATCATTGCAGTCTCTCTTCGGTTTCATACCTAAAAGGCCATTTGAATACAAATTCTCAGGTGGTCGCTGTCAGCTGCACAGCAGCACTGTGAGTAGAGCACGAACGTTTGGCCTCTGCTCCCACGCCAGAAGAGCCAGGAGGGAAAGCTAGTGCTGGGCCTCTTCAGCACACAGTCAGCTTTGCAACGGTGCCACCATCATTGCAGTCTCTTCTCGGTTTCATACCTAAAAGTCCATTTGAATACAAATTCTCGGGTGGTTGCCCTCAGCTGCCAGGCAGGGCAGTGAGTACAGCATGAACGTTTGTTTTCTGCTCCACAGCAGAAGAGCCAGGAGGTAAAGCTGATGCTGGGCCTCTTCAGCACACACTCAGCTTTGCATCAGTGCCTCCATCATTGCTTTCACTGACCACTTTCATACACGAAAAGTATTTGAATGCAATCAGTCGAGAGCCTGCTCTCTGCTTCGCAGCACACAGTCAGCACAGAATGAACGTTTGGCCTCTGCTCCCACAGCAGAAGGACCAGCAGGGAAAGCTGGTGCTGGGCCTCTTCAGCACACAGTCAGCTTTGCAACGGTGTCACCATCATTGCAGTCTCTCCTTGGTTTCATACCTAAAAGACCATTTGAATACAAGTTCTCGGTTGGTCACTCTCAGCTGCCCAGCAGCACTGTGAGTAGAGCACGAACGTTTGGCCTCTGCTCCCACAGCAGAAGAGCCAGGAGGGAAAGCTGGTGCTGGGCCTCTTCAGCACACAGGCAGCTTTGCAACGGTTCCTCTATCATTGCTTTCACTGCTCACTGTCATACATGAAAGTGCATTTGAATGCAACCTCTCCGGAGCCTGCACTCTGCTGCCCAGCAACACACTGAGTAGAGCATGAATGTTTGGCCTCTGCTCCCACAGCTGAAGAGCCACGAGGGAAAGCTGGTGCTGGGAATCTTCAGCTCACAGTCAGCTTTCAAGTGTGTCACCATCATTGTGGTCACCGTTCCCTTTCATGCCTGAAAGAGCATTTGAATACAAGCTCTCTGAAACCTGCACTCTGCTGCCCAGCAGCCCAGTGAGTAGAGCAGGAGCGGTCATTCTTTACTGCCACAGCAGAAGAGCCAGGAAGGAAAGCTGGTGCTGGGATCTTCAGCACACAGGCAGCTTTACAACGGTGTCACCATCATTCCTGACACTGCTCACTTTCATGCGTAAAAGTCCATTTGAATTGTACCTCTCCGGAGCTTGCTCTAGGGGGCCCAGCAGCACAGCAAGGGGAGCACGAATGTTTGCCCTCTGCTTCCCAGGCTGAAGAGCCAGGAGGGGAAGCTGTTGCGAGTGATCTTCAGCACACAGTCAGCTTTGCAACGGTGCCTCCATCATTGCTCTCGCTGCTCACTTTCATATCTGAGAGTGCATTTGAATGCAACATCTGCGGAACTTGCTCTCGCCTACCCAGCAGCACAGTGAGTAGAACATGAACTTTTGTTCTTTACTCCCACAGCAGAAGAGACAGGAGGGAAAGCTGGTGCTGGGAATCTTCAGCACACAGTCAGCTTTGCAACTCTTTCAACATCAATCCTGTCGCTCCTCGGTTTCATACGTAAAAGTCCATTTGAATGCAACCTATCCAGACCATCTGCTGCCCGGATGTAAAAGTGAGCAGAGCATGATCGCTTGGCCTCTGCTCACACAGCCGAAGAGCCAGCAGGGAAACTTGTGCTAGTGATCCTCAGCACACAGTCAGCTTTGCAAAGCTGCCTCCATCATTGCTTTCACTGCTCACTGTCATACATGAAAAGCATTTGAATGCAATCTCTCCGGACCTGCTCTCTGCTGCGCAGCAACATAGTCAGCACAGAATGAACATTTGGCCTCTGCTCCCACACCAGAAGAGCCAGGAGGGAAAGCTAGTGCTGGGCCTCTTCAGCACACAGTCAGCTTTGCAACGGTGTCACCATCATTGCAGTCTCTCCTCGGTTTCAAACCTAAAAGTCCATTTGAATACGAATTCTCGGGTGGTCGCTCTCAGCTGCCCAGCAGCACAGTGAGTACAGCATGAACGTTTTGATTCTGCTCCCACAGCAGAAGAGCCAGGAGGGAAAGCTGGTGCTTGGCATCTTCAGGACACAGTCAGCTTTGAAACTGTGCTCCATCATCACAGTCTTTCCTCGGTTTCATACCTATAAGTTCATTAGAATTCAACTTCGCTGGTGGTCGCTCTCAGCTGCCCAGCGGCACAGTGAGTAGAGCATGAACGTTTGGTCTCTGCTCCTACAGCCGAACAGCCAGGAGGGAAAGGTGGTGCTGGGCATCTTCAGAGCACAGTCATCTTTGCAGCGGTCTCACTAACATTGATGTTACTCCTCAGTTTCAAACCTAAAAGTGCAGTTGAATGCAACCTCTCCAGATCTCGCTCTCGGCTGCCCAGTGGCACACTGAGTAGAGCACAAATGTTTGCCCTCTGCTCCCACAGTCGAAGAGCCAGGAGCAAAAGCTGGTGCTGGGCCACTTCAGCACATAGTCAGCTTTGTGACGGTGTCACCATCATTGCAGTTGTTCCTCAGTTTCATACCTAAAAGTCCATTTGAATGCAACCTCTCCTGAGCTTGCTTTTGGCTGCCAAGCAGTGCAGTGAGTCGAGCATGAACGTTTGGCCTCTGTTCTCACAGCCAAAGAGCCAGGAGGGAAAGCTGCTGCTGGGCCCCTTAAGCGTACGGTCACCTTCTCAACGGTGCCACCATCATTGCTGTCACTGCTCACTTTCATACCTGAAAGTGCATTTGTATGCAACCTCTCCGGAGCTTGCTCTAGGGGCCCCAGCAGCACAGTGAGTAGAGAACAAACGTTTGGCCTCTGCTCCCACAGCCGATGAGGCAGGAGGGAAAGCTGGTGCTGGGCCTCTTCAGCGCACAGGCAGCTTTACAACGGTGTCGCCATCATTGCTCTCAATCTTCGGTTTCATACCGAAAAGACTACTTGAATCGTAACTCTCCGGAGCTCGCTCTCAGCTGCCCAGCAGCACAGTGCGTAGGGCGTGAACTTTAGGCCTCTGCTCACACAGCTGAAGAGCCCAGAGAGAAAGCTGGTGCTGGGGATCTTCAGCACACAGTGAGGTTTGCAAGGGCACCTCTATCAGTGCTGTCACTGCTCACTTTCATACAAGAAAGTGCATTTGAAGGCAACCTCTACAGAGCTTGCCCTCTTCTGCCCAGCAGCACAGTGTTTAGAGCACGAACGTTTGGCCTCTGATCCCACCGCCGAAGAGCCAAGAGGGAAAGCTGGTGCTGGGAATCTTCAGCACACAATCAGCTTTGCAACGGTGTCATCATCACTGCTGTCGCTCCACGGTTTCATGTGCCGTTACCACTGACTCCTACATCTAATAAAGTTAATCTGAGTGCCATTAGATGGCGAGGCTGCACTCAGGATGCAATCACAGACAGTACTATTTTACTGGTAGATGTTCCCACTGCATTCCCTGTTATTACAAATACTCAGGGACAGCCTGTCTGGACTCCTATGTACTGGAAATCTATGAAAGAAATTAAGGGAGCAATTACTCAGTATGGGTTGTCTTCCCCATATACATAGCAAATGCTATCTGCTTTCTTTTCTAGTAATGTTCTAACTCCAAATGATTGTCTCAGAGCGGCTGTAATTTTATTAACTCCTTCGCAGCTCCTACATTTTAAAAGTGGATTTGAGGAGCTTGGTGCAAGAGCTGCAGATGAGAATTCAGAGTGTAATCCTCATCACCCTTTGCACAGTGTTTCATCTGAAATGTGATTGGGAAAGGGACAATTTCACCCTGATGGAGTACAAGCTTGTATGAAAATTGAAGTTTTACAGCAAGCACAGCAATTGGCTTTAGCTGCTCTGAAAGCTGTGCCAGAAGCGGGAAAACCTAATCCTTCACATACGTCAGTAAAGCAGGGACCCACTGAGCCATATATGCAATTTATCGACAGATTGACAGAGGCTATTGGAAAGTATATTGATCTGGCATCTAATGCTACAGATTCGATGCTTGTGTCTCTGGCTATGGAAAATGCTAACCCCGCTTGTAAGCGTATTTTGCAGGTTTTGCCAAAATCTGCTGGTCTTCAGGAGATGATGGATGCATGTTCTAAAGTGGGCACAGCAGAGGAAAAGGCTGGATACATGGCTACTGCCTTCACCACTGCTGTTAACCCCCTTCTATAACAAGGTCAGGGTGATTGCGGGGGTACTAAAGGTATGAGATGTTATAATTGTGGATGGATGGGACATTTAATAAACCACAGTGTACTGTAAAGAAAATTAGTTCAGCAACCTGCCCCCCTCAGGCTGGTGTTACTGGTTTTGAAGATAAATGTATTAAATGTGACAAATTTGGCCACAAGACAATTGAATGTCTCTGCTTTGCAACATGGCTTGCCTAGCCCTTCAATGATACCTCAGGATTGGGATTTAATAATCATTGATTTTAAAGACTGTTTTTTCACAATTCCTCTAAACCCAAGCGATTATGAAAAATTTGCTTACTCTGTCCCAGAAATTAACAAAGGAGAGCCTGCTAAGAGATATGAATGGGTTGTTTTACCTCAAGGTGTGAAAAATTCTCCTGTTATTTGTCAACTGTATGTTGCCTGGGCATTGCAGCCGATCTGACAAAAACTGCAAAAATCTGTTATAGAATCATAGAATCATAAAATAGTTAGGGTTGGAAAGGACCTTAAGGTCATCTAGTTCCAACCCCTGTGCCATGGGCAGGGACACTTCACACTAAACCATATCACCCGAGGCCTCATCCAACCTGGTCTTGAACACTGCCAGGGATGGAGCATTCACAACCTATTCCAGTGCCTCACCACCCTAACAGGAAAGAATTTCCTCCTTATATCCCATGTAAACTTCCCCTGTTTAAGTTTTAACCCGTTACCCCTTGTCCTATCACTACAGTCCCTAATGAAGAGTCCCTCCCAAGCATCCCTATAGGCCCCCTTCAGATACTGGAAGGCTGCTATGAGGTCTCCACGCAGCCTTCTCTTCTCCAGGCTGAACAGGCCTAACTTCCTCAGCCTGTCTTCATACGGGAGGTGCTCCAGTCCCTGATCATGCTCGTGGCCCTCCTCTGGACTTGTTCCAACAGGTCCATGTCCTTTTTATGTTGAGGACTCCAGAACTGCACACAATGATTCAGGTGAGGTCTCACAAGAGCAGAGTACAGGGGCAGGATCACCTCCATCGACCTGCTGGTCACGCTCCTTTTGATGCAGCCCATTATATGGTTGGCTTTCTAGGCTGCAAGCGCACACTGCCGGCCCATGTTCATTTTCTCATCAACCAACACCCCCAAGTCCTTCTCTGCAGAGCTGCTCTGAATCTCTTCTCTGCCCAACCTGTAGCTGTGCCTGGGATTGCTCCCACCCAGGTGTAGGACCTTTCACTTGGAATGGTTAAACCTCATGAGGTTGGCATCAGCCCACCTCACAAGCGTGTCAAGGTTCCTCTGGATGGCATTCCTTCCCTCCAGGGTATCAACCGAACCACACAGCTTGGTGTCATTGGCAAACTTGCTGAGGGAGCACTCAATCCCACTGTCCATGTCAGCAATGAAGATGTTAAACAAGACCGGTCCCAACACCGATCCCTGAGGGATGCCACTCATTACTGGCCTCCAGCTGGACATTGAGCCATTGACCACAACTCTTTGCGTGCGGCCATCCAGCCAGTTCTTTACCCTCCGAGTGGTCCATCCGTCAAATTGATGTCTCTCCAATTTAGAGAAAAGGATGTTGTGTAGGACAGTGTCGAACGCTTTACACATGTCCAGGTAGATGACATCAACTGCTCTCCCCCTGTCCATCAGTTCTGTAGCCCCATCAGAGAAGGCCACCAAATTGGTCAGGCAGGATTTCCCCTTAGTGAAGCCATGCTGGCTGTCACCAAGCACCTTGTTGATTTTCATGTGCCTTAGCATGCCTTCCAGGAGAATCTGCTCCAAGATTTTGCCAGGCACAGAGATGAGACTGTCTGCTCTGTAATTCCCTGGGTCATCCATTTTCCCCTTCTTGAAAATGGGGGTTATACTTCCCTTTTTCCAGTTGTCGGGAACTTCACCTGACTGCCATGATTTCTCAAATATGATGTCCAGAGGCTTCACAACTTCATTCGCCAGCTCCTTCAGGACCCTCAGATGGATCTCATCAGGACACATGGACCTGTGCACGTTCAGATTTTTAAGATGGTCTCAAACCAGTTCCTCTCCTACAGTGGGCGCAAGGTCTTCATTCTCACAGTCCCTGCATCTGCCTTCCAAGACTTGGGTGGTGTGGTCAGAGCCTTTGCCAGTGAAGACCGAGGCAAAGAAGTCGTTCAGAACCTCAGCCTTCTCCAAATTCTGTGTAGCCAGTTCTCCTGAGAGCTTCCTGAGGCGGCCTACATTCTCCCTAGTCTGTCTTTTATTTGATACATACCTGTAGAATCCCTTCCTGTTATCTGTAATTCCCCTAGCTAAGTTTAATTCTAACTGAGCCTTTGCTTTCCTAACCTGGTCCCTAGCTTCCCAGACAACATCCCTGTACACTTCCCAGGCCGCCTGTCCTTGCTTCCACTTACTATAAAGCCTCTTTTTTTCATTTGAATTTTCCTCAGGAGCTCCTTATCCATCCAATCAGGTCTCCTGGCCTTCCTGCTGCACCTCCTTCTGGTCGGGTTGCAACACTCCTGAGCTTGTAGCAGGTGATCCTTGAATATCAACCAACGGTCTTGGGCCTCCCTGCCCTCTAGGGCTATATCCTATGGATCCTTACTAAAGCAGGTTTCTGAAGAGGCCAAAGTCTTCTCTTTTGAAGTCCAGGGCAGTGAGCTTGCTGCACGCTCTTCTCACTGTCCTGAGGATCTCAAATTTGACCATCTCATGATCGCTGCATCCAAGGCTGCCCTGGAGCATCACATTTCCAATGAGCCCTTCCCTGTTGGTGAGCACGAAGTCAAGCATGGCACCTCTCCTTGTTGGCTCCTCTATTACTTGCAGAAGGAAGCTGTCTTCTACACAATCGAGGAACCTGCTGGATTGCTTGTGCCGGGCTGTACCGTCCTTCCAACAGATGTCAGGGTGGTTGAAGTCACCCATGAGAACAAGGGCCTGTGAGTGTGAGGCTTTTGCTATCTGTCTATAGAGTGCTTCATCCGCAGGTTCTCCTTGATCAGGCGGTCTGTAACAGATCCCCACAGGGCATCTGAGCTGAGCTGCAAATGAAGCCGGATCACTGGCTGGAGTGGCTGGGATATCTCTACATTGCTCCAAGCATTTATTATAGGTCCTGGCAACTGACTGGGAGTGTTGGGATGGAATGATGCCCCCCTCCCCCAACACATCTAGTTTAAAGCCTCCTTGACCAGCCTGGGAAGCCTCCTACCAAAACTATTCTTTCCCTTCTTTATCAGACCAGCTCCACCAGCCCCCACTAGACCTGGCCTACAAACTTGGGTCCCGTGTTCAAGACACCCAAACCCCTGACTATGACACCACCCTTTTAACCATTTATTAACCTGGCTAATCCTCCTGGCTTTTTTTAGGTCCTCCCCTGTATCCTGGAGAATTGACAAAAAGACTACCTGGGCTCCAGAGCCCCTAAACACCTCCCCCAGGGCTCTGTAGTCCTTCTTTATGTTCCTCAGGCTACTACTGTCTATATCCCTAGCACCCACATGTATCACCAGAAGTGGGTAATAGTCCGTGGGACTTACTAGAGCAGGCAGCCTCTCTGCCACATCCCTGATCCGTGCCACCGGTAGGCAACACACCTCCCTTGAGATGGGGTCAGGCCAACAGACGAGTGCTTCTGTCCCTTTCAGTGTAGAGTTCCCTACTATTATGACCAGCTGCTTTTTCCTAGCAGTACCAGTAGAGATCTTCTTTACCAGGGCACTAGCCGGCTGTTCATGGTGCGAGTGCGTTTCCTCATTAGCCCCCTGCAGGACATCAAAGCAGTTCTGCGTGGGGACAGGGGATTTAGGGTGAAGCCCCTTGCTTTTGGCTGTCCTTTTCCTTCTTCTTTTTGTTGTTTTTTTTTTTTGTCACTAATTCCCAGCTTCCCGGGTTAACGGCCTCCTTCTTTCCTTCATGAGGTAGAGGTGAAGCTCAAGGCCCCTGCACAGTTTGGGCCAGGAGCAAGCATTCCTGCTTACTCTCAGCTGCCCTGACATCTTGCAGTCTATTAACAGCATCCCTCAGCTCAGCCACCTCCTGCAGGAGGACCTCCACCAGGGAGCACCGAGTGCGCTTCTGCCCATTGTGCACCCTCCCCTCACAAGACCAGTGCAGGCACTCTCTACACCCCGAGCTCTGCACTGCAGCCTCCCCTCTCATTGGCTCTGTCTGGGTGCCTGTGCTGGCCACCGCTGGGGCAGGCAGAGCAGAGCTCCTGGACCAGGCCCTGGTCATACGACGAGTGCTCACCATCCCGCTCGCCTGCCCGCGTGAACTACCTCGACCCGTACTGTTTGCCCTCTCTGTTCTCTGTGCTCCTGGTCGCTCGCGCTCCCTGGGGCAGGATTTTAACCAGTCAGGGCTGGTGCCGTTCCTCCTGGCTCCGCCCCCTTTGAGTCAGATGCTCGCATCAGCTGAGCTGCCAGCTCCTGGGGGGTCCTGTCAAGGACTTGAGGCTCCCTCGGTGGCTCTTGTCGCTCTGAGTTGAGGCTCCTGGATGCTGATCTCCCCCCCGCTCAGCTGTTGAAGGCGTCCTCTCTCGAGCTACTCACCTCAGCAATTGACCGGCAATGGTTGGTGATGCCTGGTTTAAATCTGCTGTGGTTCCTCCTGGCTCTGCCCCCTGTGAGTCAGCTGCTGGTGTCAGCTGAGCTGCCGGCTCCTGGGCGGGTCCTGTCGAGGACTTGAGGCTCCCTTGGTGGCTCTTGTCACTCTGAGTTGAGGCTCCTGGTTATCTATCACTATATGGATGATATCCTAATTGCAGGCAAAGATTTAAACAAGGACCATCTCCTCTACCTGCTACAATCAGAATTAGCGAAAGCAGGACTGATAATTGCACCAGACAAGGTGCAACGTGAAGCCCCTTAGAAATATCTGGGGTGGATCATTTCCGGAACTGAAATTAGGCCTCAAAAAGTTAGAATTCACTACAAACACTAGAGCTATGTGCTGTTATTGCAGTATTTCAACGACGGCCTGACACCCCTCTTAATGTTGTGTGCTGGGTTCAGCAGTAGCAGTCATGTTTCTCCTCCTTGGTAGCTGGTGCAGTGCAGTGTTTTGACTTTCGGCTCGAGAACAGAGCTGATAAAGATGTTTTGGTTTGGCCAAGGACTTTGTGAGCCTCATGCTCTGCCAGGGAGGAGGGGAAGCTGGGAGGAAGCAGAGACAGGACACCTGACCCAAACTGACCAAAGAGCTATTCCATACCACAGCACGTCATGCCCAGGATGTAACTGGGAGTTAGCCGGAAGGGCTGGGAGACTGCAGGGTTGGAGGAGGCATCGGTCGGAGCTTGGTCGGGCTAGGGGGGCGAGTTATCGGTCAGCTGGTGCTGAGGTGTTGTATTCTCTTCCCTTGTTATTTCCTTTATCATTATTATCATTGGTGGTAGCAGTAGTGATTTGTGTTATACCTTAGTTACTAAACTGTTCTTATCTCAACCCGTGGGAGTTGCATTCTTTTGATTCTCCTCTCCGTCCCTCCGAGAGCAGGGGGAGGGCAAGAAAGGGGGGGAAGTGAGCGAACGAATTACCTGACTGGGTTTAAACCACAACAGTTCTTTTTGGCGCCCAACGTGGGGCACGAAGGGTTGAGATAACGACAGATTTGACTGGATTAATAGTCACTCGTCACAATGCTGATTTATTGGGTATCAGAGTTGTTCTTCTTGATCTCACAGCTTCAGAATGTTGTAACTTACGTAGAGCCGGTATTTGCTGTGTTAGTGTTTATCAAGTGTGGGGCCTGGGCTAAGGTTCTTGTCTCACTGTGCTTTATGGCCATGACTTGTAATACGGGCGGGCTCCAGCAGCAGGGCGGGACGGACGTGGCCGTGGACTTGTACCTGGCCGTCCGGCTGCTCTTCACCGGCCTGGCCCTCACCCTGCTCTCCATCTTCGTGAGGCTGCGGGGAGCCGAGGGGGAGCGGCCCCGGGAGCCGGCGGCAGCCGAAGCGGCTCAGGAGAGCGGCCCCAGGGACCGAGCGGCGGCGGGAGCGGGGCCGGAGGCCGCGAGGGGACGGCTGCCGGTGGAGGAGGTCGGGGCGGTCGAGGAGAGGAAGGAGGCAGCTGCCGAGCAGCGGGAGAAGGCGGCAGAGGAGCCGAGCCCCGCGGAGGAGCCCAGCCCCGCGGAGAAGCCCAGCCCCGCGACGGCCGAGAGCATTCCCCGGCAGCCGCCCGCCGAGCCCCAGGAGGATGCAGGAGACCACGCAGCATTTCCCAGCAAGGCAGAGGAGGAAGAGCTGGACTCAGGAAAAGAGAAGCTGGCGGTGGGAGAGCCGGCAAGCACAGCAGCTACACCAGCCCCAGTGACAAGTACAGCAGCATCAATTGAGAGTTCTGAAGGTTTTGAATGGCCTTTGGGTATCCTTGGGACCTGCCTGCTGATTGTGATGGGGATCAGCATGTTGGCACACACACAGGCTGTGTTCTACCCACAACCGTTTTGTCTGATCTCAAAAGTTAAGCAGAGTCAGGTTTGGGTCTTGTCTGGGGTTAGACAACAATATAGGGGGACCAAAAGGTTTTCTCCAAGGCTGGACAGTCATGAGTGGCAGGGTGTGTGGGACAGTATGGGCAAGTATCTAGTCCACTGGGCCCCTCCAGTGCTTTGGAAGCATCGGAGATGGAAGGCAGCTGTGTGGAGTCCCCAGCAACAAGCTGCAGAAACTGCTTAAGGGGACAGTGAATTATTTTAAGCCTGGTGGGCCCATGGCACTTCAGGCCATCAGAGCAGAGATGCAACACAGAGATGGACTCATGATCGAGGGGTGGACTTAACAATGGATACTATTGCCCAGGTTATTCACAAGTGTGAACACTGCACACAGTCTCTCCTGCTGTGGAAGACTGTTACAAGAGATGGAGCCTGACATGGACCAGATGGACGCAGCAGCTTTATAGGGACTGGTCCATGCACTAAGATAAGAGTGCACCGAGATAAGAGTGATGGTATATTGAAAATGTGGGATCTGAGCATGACGTGAATGGTATGGAATAAGGGGTGGATAATGTCCTGGGTTCAGCAGTAGCAGTCATGTTTCTCCTCCTTGGTAGCTGGTGCAGTGCAGTGTTTTGACTTTCGGCTCGAGAACAGAGCTGATAAAGATGTTTTGGTTTGGCCAAGGACTTTGTGAGCCTCATGCTCTGCCAGGGAGGAGGGGAAGCTGGGAGGAAGCAGAGACAGGACACCTGACCCAAACTGACCAAAGAGCTATTCCATACCACAGCACGTCATGCCCAGGATGTAACTGGGAGTTAGCCGGAAGGGCTGGGAGACTGCAGGGTTGGAGGAGGCATCGGTCGGAGCTTGGTCGGGCTAGGGGGGCGAGTTATCGGTCAGCTGGTGCTGAGGTGTTGTATTCTCTTCCCTTGTTATTTCCTTTATCATTATTATCATTGGTGGTAGCAGTAGTGATTTGTGTTATACCTTAGTTACTAAACTGTTCTTATCTCAACCCGTGGGAGTTGCATTCTTTTGATTCTCCTCTCCGTCCCTCCGAGAGCAGGGGGAGGGCAAGAAAGGGGGGGAAGTGAGCGAACGAATTACCTGACTGCGTTTAAACCACGACATGTTGTCTGCCATTCTTTATATGTTGTAGGCATTGTTCAATGCATAGAAAGGGCAATTTTACAAGAAGTTGCTAATCACAGGTTGTGAATCTTGTTAAAAACATTATTACACCTTGTGAATACTCGTAAATGTACATATTTTATGATGCATATTCGCAGTCATTCAGGCCTTCCAGGAAGCCTTAGTGAAGGCAATAACAAAGTGGATAAATTAGTTGCCCCAGCATGGGCAGGACCCTCTGTAAATATCTTTCAACAAGCTCAAGCATCCCATGCATTCTTCCATCAATCAGCAAAAATGTTAGTTCGACAGTTTGGACTGTCCCTAACAGATGCCCGAGGCATTGTGCAATCTTGTCCCGATTGTCAAGGCCAAGCAGTAGGTATAGGCCCTGGAATCAACCCTCGAGGCCTCCAGTCTATTCAGCTTTGGCAAATGGATGTGACTCATGTACCCTCTTCTGGGAAATTGAAATATGTCCATGTTACTATTGACACTATTCTCTTACAGGACAAGCTATTATTGAATGAACACATCAAACTTTGAAACAGTTGTTGGAAAAAACAAAAAACGGGGGAAGAAGGACGTACACTGGTAGCAAGGTGTCGTGGTTTAAACCCAGTCAGGTAACTCATTCACTCACCCCCCCTTCTTTCCCTCCCCCTATACAGAAATTCATAACATATGCAGAAAGCTGTAAATGTTATGAATTTTGTGCTATTGACAGGAGACTTTAATGACCCCCCCTGCTATAATACATGGTCAGACATTAAGTTCAGGTTATATGACTAAAACTCCAGGTATCCTGGTCCAGTACAAGGATTTGGAAACCGGCATTTGGAAAGGTCCTGTGGAAGTAAAACTAACTGGTCGAGGTTATATGTGTGTAATTACAGATTCCGGTCTGTGGTGAGTGCCAGCTCGACGGGTGAAACCCTGGAAAGAGTCAGCACCGCCCCAGCACCCCCCCCTTGTCAGTGATTGAATGAATTGAAATTTGAGCCTAGGGCTTTCATTTTATGGATGTTTTCAGTCCTCCTTAAAGTGAAGGGAGCAACCTTTTTTATGTTAAAGTAAAAAAAAAAAAAAAAGAAAAAGAAACCACCCCCCGCCCCAAACCTCCAGGGAAGCAAGACCAGGGTGGGATACAGATTTATTGTGTGCATTTCTGGGCGTGGGAAGGTCTCTCGTATGCTCTTATCAGGGGTATTGGGCATACTGTGATGGACCGTGGACGTGGGAGCCCATATACAACTCATTTAATACAGTTTCTCTGTGATACTCATGTACTAGAAGTTGGTAAATATAAGTACGTCCAGGTTTCTATTGACCTTTGGAGACCTTTATAGATATTGCTGGCCACTTCTTCCAACATAGGCTGGCCACCTGTGTCAGAATGAGTGTGCATTTTGGTCAGTATGAAAGCCCAAGCCCCATGCGCTGTGGGGGAGGCAGAGCCTCTGCAGGGATGCCGGCTAAGGTTGAGCCTGCCACCTCGCACTGCAATGATGTTTCTCGGAGCTGGTTTGCTCTTAAGTCTCCACAGGGTCCTTGTGCCACGTTCTGTACATGGGACTGTAGTGGGAATAACGATTGTCTGCATTTTGTGCTTCAAATATTGTAGTTGTGTTGAGTGTGCTTGTGGAATCCCATACGTGTGTGTGTGTGTGTTGAGGGCAGACGGTGTTCTGTGTATTTTTTTGTTGTTGTTGTCGGGTTCATGTAAAAGTTTTTAACGGGTAGCAATTTAACATTTCAGACATGAAAGGGTTAATGCAAAAGTGCGGTTTCTGGGAGGTATTAATGGTTGCTGCTGAAGCAGGCAGGCTGCTGTAGCTGCTGCCGAGCAGGCCAGCGTTTGTAGGGTGAGCGACTTTCCCTGGTGAGCAAGTTCCCTGGTGAGGATTTATCCCACATTGATCCCAAAACCGCCACTTTTTTCCCCTGGAAAGCACCCAAAATCCCGGGTTTTGGGGGGAAAGGAGCGGTGAAGGGGTTGTCCTTAAATCGCAGAGCCTGGAAGTGGGATCCGGCAGCAGGAGCCTCTGTGCAGGCGTGGATCCAAGGACATGGTTGCTGCCCCAGAAGCAGCTTCCCAGCCTCTGCTTTGGGCCAAGAAGAGGTGGAATGGGGCCCAGGTTATTGTTAAAAGCCATCTTTGGAGGGGAGTTGGGAGTTCAAATGGTGCCAAATCCATGGAATTTGGGGGGCATGGGGGGAGGGGGGGTGTTTGGGGAAAAGAAGGGATTGGAAAGGGATTGGGGCAGAAGGAATGGGGTTTGTGGGGTGTTCCTGAAAGCGGGCATGGTTGGATGCAGCTTGGAGCGTCCTGCTCTATAGAAGGTGTCCCTGCCCATGGCAGGGATTGGAGCTGGATGAGCTTTAAGATGCCTTCAACCTAACCCATTCCATGACTCTGTGATTCCATGAATCCATGATCCCACACCTCTGTGCTGCAGTGTGGATGTTCTCTGGTGTATGGATCTTAGGAAGGAGCTAGTGGCACAAGGGAGCTCCAGAGCATCCCACAAGCAGAGCATCCCATAGGGATTCAGAGAATCCAAGAGGGCTCCAGAGCATCCCACAGAGCTCCAGTGTCCCATAGGGATTCAGAGCATCCCGCAAGCAGAGTATCCAATAGGGATTCAAAGCATCCCGCAAGCAGAGTATCCAATAGGGGTTCAGAGCATCCCACAGGGATTCACAGCATCCCACAAGCAGAGCATCCTACAGGGCTCCAGAGCATTCCACAGAGCTCCAGAGCATCTCATAAGGATTCAGATCACCCCAAGCCCATCAGAACCACCCCCATGTCCCCATGCCCCCGTCACTGAACCCCTGATGGACCCCGCGTTGGACCCACCTCCCCCCCCGCTATGGAACCTGCCCCATGGAACCTGCATCTCTATGACATCAGCCCCAGCACCAAGGGACCTGCATCCAGCACCCGTATCCCTGGGGCAGTTGCACTTTGGGCACAGTGGTGGTTGCAGCTCCTTGGTTGCAGCTCCTTGGTGGCAGCTCCTTGGTAGCAGCTCCTTGGTTGCAGCTCCTTGGTGGCAGCTCCTTGGTAGCAGCTCCTCGGTTGCAGCTCTTTGGTAGCAGCTCCTTGGTAGCAGCTCCTTGGTAGCAGCTCCTCGGTTGCAGCTCTTTGGTAGCAGCTCCTTGGTAGCAGCTCCTTGGTAGCAGCTCCTTGGTAGCAGCTCCTCGGTTGCAGCTCCTTGGTTGCAGCTCCTCGGTGGCAGCTCCTTGGTGTCACCCTTAGCAGCAATGGCAGCAAAGGCTTTGCTCCGTGTCCTCATCCTGCTGGCATTGGCCTGGCTGGTGCATGGCTCCTGGGACAGCTGTGGGTGAGTAGCACCAGGCTCCGGGGCTCCCGGTATTCCATAGGGAGATACTGCTGCTCCCAACCATGGTCACACCAATGGGGTGGTGGGATTGGGGATCACCACTTCCTTGCCATCACCCCATGCAGTGGCACAGTGCAGCTATGGGGCACCCCATAGGGTCCCTTTTCCCTGCAGCACCCTATAGGGTGGGACAATGCTCGCCCTTCATCCCTAACCATCAAACGTTGGGCTTCTGCTTCCAGAGGGACCTGCGGTACCCGTCCCATGGCTGATTACTACGGGATGTCGCGCATCGTTGGAGGCGTGGATGCGCAGCAGGGCGCCTGGCCATGGATGGTCAGCATCCAGGTCCCCACAGCCAGCGGCTCTTCACACATCTGCGGGGGGTCCCTCATCACCCCGCAATGGGTCCTCACAGCTGCTCACTGCTTCGTTGGGCAAAAGTAAGGGGGAGAAGGGATTCCAGCCATAGGGAACAGCCAAGGAGCAGCTCCGATCCCGTCCCCTTCCCCATCCTGGATGCACTGGGAAGAGCTCTCAGGAGAAGCCTGCTTCCAACTTGACAGCCCTTGAGCCTGAGGCGCGCTGGGGCAGTTCTTTCCTTTGGGAAGCAGCAGGAATGTTGCTCCTTCCCACCCCTCTTCTCCATAGAATGGAATGGAATGGCATGGAATGAGATGGAATGGAAAGGGATGGAATGGAATGGACCATGGAATGGGTTGGGTTGGAAAGGAGCTTGGGGTCATCCACTTCCAAGCCCTTGCCATGGGCAGGGATGCCGTCCATACAGCAGCTTGCTCCAAGCTGGCCTTGAGCACTGCCAGGGGTGGAGCATCCAAACCTTCTCCAATCCATCCCATCCCAGTGCCCCAGCGCCCTCACAGAAAATTCCTTCCCTATCTCCACCCTACAATTCCCAGTCGGAACCCATCACCCTTTGTCCTCCGGCTCTAATCCCTGCTCTTCCACTCTCTCCCAGCTTCACCATGGATTGGTTCGTGATGGTCGGAGTCACGGACCTGGCTTGGGCCAATTCCGAGACCCAGAAGCGTGGGATCCGGCACGTTGTGGTCCATGAATATTACGCCGGCATCTCTGGTGGCTTTGACATCGCCTTGCTGGAGCTGGACCAGCCGGTGCAGTGCGGGTACCAAGTGCAGCTCGCTTGCCTGCCCGATGCGACGCTCAGGCAATCCCAGCTCTCCGAGTGCTTCGTCAGCGGATGGGGCGCGAGGGAAGCCAGAAGTGAGTGCCCGATGGCTCCATTGGCATTGGAATGCTGGGTCATGGGTTCATGGAATGGGATGGAAGGGAGGGTAAAGCTCATCCAGGTCTATTGGAGGTTGCTCCGACTGGGGATGGAGTATGCCAGCCTTCTCCATCCAGCCCATGCCAGTGTCCCACCGTTTCCTTCTCTCCAACCTGAGCATCCCTGCTTCAGTTGGAACCCATCACCCCTTGCCCCATCGCTGAAGGTCCCTCCATGTCCTCCTTACGTTGAGGATGCAGAGCAAAGGGGATGCAGCCCAGGCCATAGGGCGCTGTTGATGGCTTCCATTGAGCTTCTCATCCTTCAATACCCCCAAATCCATCCTTTGTCCCCCTAATCCTGACCCCCTTTGTTTCCCCACAGCAGGGGCATCGTCCCCATCAGCCCTGCAGGAGGCCAAGGTCCGCCTCATCGATGTCAAGCTCTGCAATAGCAGCCAATGGTACCGAGGTGCCCTCAAGAGCCACAACCTCTGTGCTGGGTACCCGCAGGGTGGCATCGACACCTGCCAGGTAGGGATGTGCCACTGGGGCTCCCTTCTCCTCTCCCATCTGCAGGGCCTTGCTCTGCATCCCCCTTTATCCCAGCTTCAGAAGAGCATCCAGCTCCTGGTCCATCATCCCTACGCAGGGACCATAGAGCTTGGAGCTTTAAGAGCATTGAGATTCAACCACTAAACCATGTCATGAGCATGGATTCATGGAATGGCTTAGGTTGGGAAGGAGCTTAAAGCATCCAGTTCTAAGCAAGGGGCAGGGACGCCTTCCATTAGACCAGATTGCCCCAAGCCCCATCCATCCTTCTCCATCCTATCCATGCCAGTGTCCCACCACCCTCATATGGAACAACTTCTCTTTATCTCCAACCCAAACTCCCCTGTTCCAGTTGGATGCCATCAGCCCTCATCCTATGGCTCCAATTCATGCTGAAGATCCCTCTCCACACCCAAATGATGAAGGAGAACCCTTCCATCCCCATAGGCTGACAGTGGTGGTCCCCTCCGGCATTGCCATGGCGACCCATCCCCATCCCCGCTCCTTCTCCTCCATAGGGTGACAGCGGCGGTCCCCTCATGTGCCGGGACAAGCGAGCCAACTTCTACTGGGTTGTGGGGCTGACGAGCTGGGGCCGCGGCTGCGCCAGGGCCAAGAGACCGGGGGTCTACACCTCGACGCAGCACTTCCATGAGTGGATCCTCTACCAGCTGAGGACATTCCGCTCCGCGGCCGCCTTCGCGATGCCCCCGACATGGAGCCACCAGCACGTCTCCCATACCCCCGTCCAGGAGACAATGCCTGCGCCCACGGCCTCGAGCATCAGTGGCTTCTGCTACTTCCCTGTTCGGGTGCTGTTGGAATTCATCACTCGGATGCAGGACTTGCTGCAGGCTCTAAGGGGGGAGAAGACTTGAGGAGTGCCATCGCTTGCAGGTGGCTTGACCTTCAGTAAAGTTGCCTTATTTTCCCATAGAGAGGATGCTTTGCATGCTCACCTCTTTTTCTGGTCCATGGGGAGGGATGGGGATGAGGGATGGAGGGCAGGGAACAGTGGGAAGCGGGAGCTGGGAATCATATAGCTGGAGGCTCGTGTGCTGTTCCTCATCCAAACTGGATTAACACAGACCTGCGGGGGGCAGAAAGGTTACGCAGTGCAGCAGCCTGACAGCAGCAGAGCACTGAGGGTGAATGTCTGCAAAAATAGGATCAAGCACTCAAAATAGATCAGGCACTCATTCATTGTCCATCAGTGACGCAGCAACATCTGCCTCTGTGCCACCTCTGGGGCCTGCTCAGCTCTTTCCCTGCTCTGATGGATGCACTTCAAGTGGGCTGACTCAGCTACCCCATTTGGAACTGAATGTGCGTGATTCTCTATCCAACTAATAGTTGATAGTAATGAGTAACTAATGAATGGCTGTGAAAAGCTTCCTTGCCCTGCTCCCGGGTGTCTCTGCTTTAATTCAGGATCCTCTCTGAAGTGTTTGTCTGCAAGTGCTTTCTCTCTCCTGTTTGCCTGTTGCCCATAGACTTTATGGGGGTTTTTACCAAGGCCATCTGTAACCTCCGGCTGCTGCAGCAGTGGATCGTTTGGCACTAAAGCTATCACTCTGAGCCCTGGAAGTTTGAGGGAAATGATGGCAAAAAAAAGCTTTCAGCATTTTCAACTATTTACCCTGCCTGCAGGAAATGTCCCCCATCCGATGAGCTTGGTTGATATTACAGGAGAGGGACTTGGACTAATTTAGAGCACATTTGCCCATGCAATGCTGGGCCATTAACAGATAATTGAGGTTGCTCAGAAACCAGACTCATTCTGGTTCTAATTCCCTCCTGCTACTGCACTGTCCCAGGGACTTATCCACCAGAGCAGATTCCAGACCTAATTCCCTCTTCTGTTCCAGGATTTGGTGTCTCCCACCTGAACCCAAACTGTCAGAAGTTGAAATTTAGGGACACATTTTGATTCCCTTGTTCCAGTCATCAGCATGAACCACTTGAGGTGCAATCTGTGCTCAGCTTCATGTCTGCAACATAGGTATTTCTATGACCAGTCTAAACCCTTCACAAGGCAAAAGGAACCGTATCTAGAATAAAAGAGAGTAGTTCTGTATCTCAGACTTGCCTTTTCCTTTAGGACAAACCTGTGACTGGTGGATGCTTACTTTATACTTACATACTATATTATATACTTGTTATATACTTTATATCATACTATATATATTATATACTTTATACTTATATACTATACTTATATATATATATAAGCCTGATTTTTGGAAGTGTTGCATTCTGAATGGCGAATGGAAAGGGCTTTAAATCCTTTATTCTAATAGATGGTGAAAAGGAGAAGGAGGTGGCAGAAATGCAGGTCCTGATGCCCCACATACAGGTGGTTGATGTGCTACATCTCTTCCCTTTTTGCCTTCTCATCTGGACTCATGGGTTGCCAGGAGAAAACCATGAGATTGCTCAGTTCTTTGGGGGTTTTTGAGTCCTTTTGTCTTCTTTTTAGTGATGTTCAGCTGTAACTAATCCATAAATACCCACTAATTGTAAGGGCAAACATACCATAAGGACAACAATAAAAGCATTATTCTTATCACTATGGCAGCATTATTCTTATCACTATGGCAGCATTATTTTAGAGTGGCCATTTCAGAATGACAGGACTAGAAAGGAGTCCCAAGAATCCACCATCTCATGGCCTGGCTTCTAATTAGAGCTCTTGCCAGCCTCCAGACAGGACCAAAAATCCCGATTCCTGCATTCTCGAGATGACTGAGGAGAGACTTGAGACAAACCACAAGCAGCCACTGGGTCAGCTCATTTGACCTTTGTTTAGATGAGCTCAACTACAGCCCAGTGCCGAGATGTTCTTTGACTTTAAAAGCCCCACGAGTCTCATTCCAGAGAGCTTTGCAAGGTACAGCCCCAGCTTCATGCTGGGTTTTTCCTGTCAGTTACCTGGGGAGTTACATCTGCAGCTTTGCAATCCATAGCAAGCTGAAATAGGGGAAAAATGTGCTTTAATTTGACAGGTCCATAGTGCTGCCCCACTGACTTGGTCACAAACAACAGCACCACAAATGGATTGGAACCCTTCCTATCCGCATGCCTGAAAGGAGTGGAATAATGAAGGAGCTCTCAAGGTGATGGAAATAGGATTTACCCATAGCTAAGAAAAGCTTTCACATGGGTTGAGATGCTCCTAAGGAGGAGTGAGGCAAAAAGGCCTCATCAAACCCCTCATTTTCACTCTGAGTTTAACTAAGATTCCCTAATGCATTGCTGCCCACACTATTGAAAGGAGTTGGTGGCCCTTTAGCATCAACCAGAGAAGCTGGTAGGGATAGATCTGTGCTCATTTAAATTAGCACTGGTGAAAAAGTCATTCTCATTCCTCACTCATTCCGGGTGCATTTTCCAAGCATATAGTCCTTTGGGATTGTACAGGGCTATACGCCTGGATACTTGACTGGTGAGCAGGGTGAGCACAGGTTTAAGCTGCCCAAAGCCCTGTGAAGGTCATTTAAGCAATTGGAAGACAGCAAGGGAATGAATAGCCTTGCATGAGGACATTAGGAAGGCTGAAGATCAGCTGTGATTTCAGAGCCTGTGAGGAAGCTGCACAAGAAGTTGATGGTTGAAGAAGAAGGTCTGTTTGGAGCTGCTTTGCTGGTTCTATATGGATCGAAGAGCTCGGCAATAGAGGAGCAATGTTAAGGTGCTGTAGGTCTCAGAAGAAAGCAGTGAGGATGGGATATAACCACAAGGCAACTGGAAGCACTGTTTGGGTACTTTTCTTGCCCTTTTTCTGGTTACCAGGATCATGAGTTCTGCACATCTCTCTTTGTCAAGGTGATGCAGTCCAAGACTTGAATCTGTCTGTGCTGAGCCTGCATGTGAAAACCAAACCTGTATTTTGCCTCTTGTTGACTACATTGTGCTGAACTACACAAAGATGCCAGAACTGACTGGACTGAGTCTTTAGCACTGCTGAAGTACTGATAACGTGTCTAGTGGCTGGGACATCCTGGATAGCAGTTTATCCCTGTGTTTAATTGGCCTCTCTTATGTTGCATGACTAAGAAGCAGGTTCTTTTTAGGTTTAACACTAAGCATGTATGTGACAGGAGTGCAGTGCAGCACTGAGTGATGGAAAGGCATGACCAAAGGCACCAGTTATGCGGCAGATGAGTGACACTTAGTTAGGGATGCATATGTATGTAGCTGTCATAGCTCAGCATGTAGGATGTGATTTTGCATTCTATGTCTTGTAGTGTAATGGGATTGGAGCCTCAAAGAGGCTAGGATGGAGGGGGTGACCAGAATAACCTAACAGGTCAGTGCTCCGGCCTGCATCCAAGAGGCTTTCAGAAAGAAGGAAGCTGCATATGAGACATATTCAGGCGAAAAGGCTGTGGGTTGAGTATCTGAATGCAATTCACTTATTAACTCTGCTTGTTTTCATAGTTAATGTTGTGTGTGATGGTAATCCTAGTAAGAACTAGCACCACTCCCAGCTTTTGGCTACTGTGGGGCTTCGGCATCCTCAGAGGAGAGGGAAGATGCTGAGGGAGTCCTCTAGGATTTTGAGTCCTGGCCTGCAAAAATGCAGGGTTGCTGCTTTTACTGGGATAACATCCTGTTAAAAAGGAAAGAATGGAGGTCTTGAACACAGGTAACTGAAAGATGAACATTTAGTCTGGCCTCAGGTATAAAATAGAACATGGGATATAACGCTGTATGAGTACAATACCCATTTGTAATGGAACTTGACAAGTCGCAGCAGAGAAAAGGGTGCAATTACAACTACAGATGTACTACCAGCAACTGTGTGTGGGGTTTGGGAGGAGTCTGCTCTCTCTTCCAATCTAGATCAACTACAACGTAGATAATCATCAGTAACGTGAACACCAAGGGGTGAATTTTCTGCATTCCTAGAGGGAAGGTCTCGAAGGAAAACCCTGGCACAGTGGGGAGCCAGGTGCAGAACAAGATGGTGTGAAGCTTTCCTAAAACACATCACGAAACAGGGGTGGGCTGCCCCTAAAAGTGTCCATTCTCAGTGAGAACCAGCAGGAGACCTTGACCACCTGTAGGTACTGCAGATCTCAGGGCCCTTGGGACTGTCACAAAGCAAAGCGCAGCATCCTGGCTGCGTTCCACTGGGGGTAATTGATTTTGCCTCCCCGAACCTCCACTCGATGGGTCTAATTGAATGGTGTTTTTAAAACAGTGAATCTAATCAACCTCGGGACAAAACACTTCTTCTTGTCTCCCTCTTCACAAACAAGTGTTTTGTTTGCATTTTGCCTCTGTAATTAAAGGGCCAGCTGCCAATAGGGAAACAAACTATAGACATTAATAATCATTTCCCCTGTAAATACACTGTACAGTATTGCTGGCGTGGAAGTGCAGCCCTCATTCCAAGTGGGAGATGGCTGGGAGACACAAAATGATGTGTATACAGAAGTGCATTTGTGCGGGGGAAAAGGGAGAATGGCAAAGGGAGGGAGCTTTGTATGTGTGACTTAGAGGATGCCCACGCTGGATGTAAACCCAAGCTTGATAAGGGCTGCCTTAGGCTGCTAATAGTGTTCTGAGAAGCACATTCCTCTTCTGGGAAGAGGCAGGAGCAGCCAGCCTATGCATGGAAGCAGCATCACCCTTAACCCTGAATTCATCCTAGTCCACAGAGCTCTGATCAAAACACCTTTTTGTTGTAGTTTAGGTGGTCTGGGGGGTGGTGTGTACCTCTCATGGGATAGGTACTCTGATACACCTGGGAAAGGCTGTAGCTGGGTTGGTATGGTCTTTGTATTATAGTACTCTGTGCTCTAGCATGTTTATGTGGGACAGAGGCTGTGAACATTGGGGCTGTTCAGCCTGGAGAAGAGAAGCTGTGTGGAGACCTCATAGCAGCTTCCAGTGTCTGAAGGGGGCTACAAGGATGCTGGAGAGGGACTCTTCATCAGGGACTGCAGTGATAGGACAAGGGGTGATGGGCTCTAACTGAAACACTGCTTTCCCCCTAAATTCCTGTACTGCTTTTGGACCTCTCAAGCCATGATGCTCTTCTCCTTTAGGCTTTCAATGGGTGCATGCCAATCTCAGCCTCAGTAAAAGGCTTTCTGTTCAGATGGTTGTTACAGCAGAGCGGCAAATCCATCACCTAGAAAATAGTTTGCTGGTGAACACTTCTGTCTAAGCATTCTGGGAAGTCATTTGCCTTTTCTTTATGAGGAAGGAAGGCCTGAAGGCATGCAGATGGGGAAATATACACTGTTTACTGCAAATAACTTGAGAAAGGCGCTTCTACCAGATTGTGCATCTTCTCCTAGTGGATAGGAAAGACCCAGCACATTGAATTATTGATTTAGATGAGAAGAAATACTGAAAAGGGCACCTAAGCATATGTTTTGGAAGCTTCTGGCATCACTGGGAAGGCATCACAAACGATACCCTTCAAAGTATAGCAGTATAATGTATCAAACGCCTCCGGAAAGAAACACAACTTATACTCTTATTCTGAATACATATGCCCTTGCAATTCATCCTGGTTTTAAAGTGCCTGAGGGGGGAAATGAGCCTGGCAGCTCCTCCCTGTGTGGAATGTCGAAGCATAATGCATTGGATTATCAAATCAAAATGGTACTGGCACCCCTTCTAATCCTGTGCTCTAAAAGCTTCAAACCTGAACTGTGTGCACCTTGGATCTTGTGCAAGCCTTGTTCCTTAACTTGCTAGTACTAGAAAGGCTGGGTGGAAGAGGGGACTGAATCTCCTACCAGGTACTCTGAAGAAAGCCAAGACTTCTGGAGAAGACAACTTCTATTGCCATTTGCTAAAAGGCCTTGTAATACCTTATTTATTGCCAGCTTACAGAGTGGGGTCCCATCCACGACTTGAACTCCCAAAGGTCATGGAAACGTGTCAGTTAACAATGAAGGAACAGAATCTGTGCATTAAATATCAAGAACATCGTGTTGAAATGTTACCAAGGAGTTTTTCTTTGGTTGCTGAGCACGTTCATCTCTTTCCTCAGTCCTAGCATCACCATGTAATGAAACCAGTGCATCTGGTAAGATTTATTTCTCAGAAGCAAGGATATTCCTGGCTGTCATTAAAAAGGAGGCTCTTGGGTTCAATATCTTGGTCACTTGTTCTTGTGTTTCTTCCTTTAAAATTCCATGTTCAATGGAAGATGTTTGATTCTTCTGTGGCTTCATCAGCTACATTCCTCATCCAACATAACATTGTGAAGGACAACGAAACCCTTGACTGCTCTCCCTTACCCTGCTTCTCTCCTGCAGTGTTGTACCTACATAACAAATAAGATTGGTTTCCCATTAAGTGCCAATTAAGTGACAATTAAGTGCCAATTTTCCAATTAAGTGCCACACTTAATTACAGGTTTTCTCCATGCAAAGCCTCCAGATATTGGGCAGAGAAATCCTCTGGGATTAGACAAATTTAAGGAAGTCTCTTTGCATCCCATGGAATCAATCTGCATTAGTAAGCACCTCTCACAGTTTGGCAGGTTACCGTTGGGGTGGACACTTCACTACACACCAAACTAGTTGCAAGGCATTCCTGTCATAAAATTGGAATGGGGAAGTGTTTTGTTTTAAAGCCATCTTGTACAGATTGCCTTCTTTTTATTGGAATTCTCTTGAATCTTGAAGCCACTGCATTCTTGTACTAAACGCTTGTAATAATAAGGGTAACTGGAACAGTCTTCTCTTAAATTCTGAGTGGTATATGGCTTCACCGGGTTTCTTGTTTGCTTTTGAAATGACCAAATCTGTAGCTTTTATGTAATAAAACTACAGGGATCATGAGCCATGCTGACATAAAATGCAGTAATAATAGTATAATGTCTCCATATATAAACCACTATCTAAGGCCTCGTCAGCATCTAAAAAGCCAAGGAATTGTCTGGAGTCATTTCCTTGCGTCTTCCCCTTGTTATTTTTAAGACCACAGTGAATTTCATTTGACTGCCATAAAATAAATGGATGCACCCCATCCCTATCAACTGTTTCTCTTTTCCCTTTTTCTTTTAAAGGAAGATGTGGAATAGAAACTTCCAAAGAGGAAGAGCTTTCCACGTGAACCCAAACCAAAACCCCATCACAAACCAAGACACCTTCTCTACACGCTTCACAAACCAGGAGCAAAAGTTCTGCGTGTTAAGACTGATGTCCCAAGAAGCACCTTCGATGAGATAAGGTTCTTCCATTGCTTAACACACCGCCACCTCTTTTCTTGTGCTGGTTCCTGCCCTCAGGAACTCCCTCTAAATGGGATCATGTCCCTTTATGCTGTCAACTAGCTCCGAGGACAGGATTTGGGGAAGGTTTGGGAAATGTGAATCACTTCCCTAAGACGGGGCCAAGCCAGGAATAGAAATGAACAAGGCGAGGCAGGGACCCAAAGTACAAAGAGTTTCACCAATACATCATCTGCCTTTTAGACTGAAGAAACAAAGCTGGCAGAGCTATTATCTCCCCGCGTACAGGATTAGCACTTTACCCAATCCACGTGAGGTTAAGGTGTTTGTATCCTACACCTACCTGTATCCTTTCTGGAGGTTAATTCTCTGGTTGTTATCTGATGGTGGGGGTTTTTAATTGGTATTTGTAAGTGCTGGATTACAAGGAGTAAGTTGAAAATGATACAGCTCCCTTGGGAGCTTCAACAGCCATGGTCTACCCAAGTGGTCTACAAGCACTGTAGAATGCAGCTTTAAATAATTCAAAAACCCCAAACCAGCTCGTGCTGCAATTACCTTGGTTGGACTTGGTGATCCTAAAGGTCTTTTCCACCCTAACTGATTCTATGATTCTACCTTTAATCTCTCGATAAAGATAGGGTCCATATTGTACAAATGCTCCTATAATCTGAACTCACAGTGGTATATCATCACTGGTAATCTTTCTTCAGCATGGAACTAGAAATGGCACAGCAGGAATAGTGCTTAAAGAAAAAAGAAACCCCTGGTGACATAAGTGAGGCTGAAATCAAAGGATGATCAATCTGACACTTCTCTAGCTGGGAGTCGCCTTCTTGAATGCTGGAATTTGACCTGCCCATACTGCACTCCCTATCTGAATTCTTCCCCTTAATGTTGTTGGGGGTTTTCTTTGGCATTCAAACATTTCTCTTACCTATCGGTCTTACACATGCAGTTTATGATCCCTGCAAAATCTGATGTTTGCCTGATACTCCCTATTGCTGTAGATGGGCTCGTTAAATCTTTCAGCACTTAATAGCAAAGATCTTGTTTTAATCTCAGCCAAGCACCAGAAAATGATGGGTTTGGTTTTGATAATCTGCTTATTACATACCAGTACTGCGGTGAGCAAGCTAATGAGGAAATCTGAAGACTCCTTCTTGCTCAACCCCACTAGTACAGGGGAATCAGTTGAGAGGTGAATGTGGCAGAAGCTTCTCTCCAGTGTTTGATATCTCATGGGTCTCTCTCACCTGATTTTGTTTTAGCTTTGACCCATTTTTTCAGCCGTTCCTGATGAACAAACTTGAGGCTTCTCACACAGCCACATGGCTCTAGCAGTGCATTTGTGGGAGCACCTCCAGCAATCTGACAGATATGACACTGATCTCTTTCTCTTCTGAGTCTTCTGCCAGGAGACTATGAAGACAACAGAGGAAATCAAACACTGCTCTTGGCAAAGGCTGCGGTTGAATAATGGACAGTATCTTAGCATTGATGTTCTAGGATTTGGAGAGCCTTTTATTAAGGCTCTTTATCACATGATGGTGACCTGGAAGAATAATATCCAACAGTTTAGAGTTAATATGTTCCTTAAAGCTGATAAATGTTCATAGGAAAAGCCTTATAGTCTCTAAATCCCTTTTATGTGTTTGTGTAACCCAACGGTGAATCACACAGCTACTTCTCTTCTTGGAGAAGAATGAGTGTTTGAATACTGCCTACCAAAGATGAGAGAAGGGATCTGCTGAATACCCTCCCCTCCCAGCAGTGCTGGCATTGTCTGAGTTTGGAATCTTCATCCTGAGTGGCTTTCCTTCTAGAAACCTCTCTAGATCCATGGTGACACAGGGCAAGGGCATTTCTTGGTGAAGAGTGATTGTTTAACTGAACAGGAAACCAAAGAAGTGCTGCAAAACCTTTTAATGGCTTTATAGTCATGAGTGATGGATGAAAACGTGCAAAGAGTATTTAATGATGTGAGCTAGTGCTTTTTGCATGGAATCTGATGAGCAGATCGGGTTCCTACTTAATAAATAGAATACTAACCATCAAAAGCATTGAACTTTGGATCAGACTCTAGGTTAACTCATACTGTAAAAGTGCGAAAATGAAAAAGCAGTTTGTGACTTCACCATTTCACACATCGAAAGCTTAACCGCACAGAGTTACATCTCCATCCTTGCTTTGCCTGCTAATCCCCGTGGATGCTGCATATGTAACACCTCAGAAAACCACTCTTTTGCTTAACATGACCAGCAGGAGGTTGTTTCAGGTTTATTTTGTTGGGCTTCCCCCCCTTCCCATCCCCTTCTAGGCATGGTTTGGTTTGACCCTCCCTAGCCCCATAAGTGACCCATAGAAACCCCCAAGTGCTCCTTGTGCCCCATAAGTGCTCACGTGGGACCTCCACCACCTCTGGCACCTCAGGCACTTCCTCTTCTATGGGGCACAACCCAGGGTCGCTATGGGGCTGGGGAAGGTCAAGGCCTCTCTCCTGCCCTCCCAGCTCCATAAGTGACCCCTGACCCATACCTGGGGTCCCAGTTCAGCCTTAGCCTCTCTCAGCAGCTCCAGCTCCCTCAGGGTCACCTCAGGCAGCTCCTCCTCCTGTGCCCCACAGCACTATGGGGCTGCACCACAGAGCCCCCTAACCCTCTATGGGGCAGCTCCATAGCAAGCCCTAACCTCCTATAGGGCAGCCCTATTACCCCTATTGGGCAACCCAATAGCAGCCCCAAAACCTCTATGGGGCAGCCCGACAGCACCCCCGAACCCTCTATGGGGCAGCCCCATAGCACCCCATAGGGCTCTAGTAACGTAAAGGGACATCAGGTCAACCAACATTGGAGTCCATAGAGCCCCATAACCCCCCATCCGACTCCTATGGGGCAGCCCCATAAGTGCCACTATGGGGCAGATCCACCTAGATGCTGGGCAGCACCAGGGTCTCGGGCTCAGGCTCTCTCAGGGTGATGGCCTCAGGGGACAGGTCGGGGGGAGCCTGCAGTGGGGCAGCACTTGGTGGTCAGCCCCACAGACCCGCCCAGACATCCCATAGTGCCCCACAGACACCCCATAGACCCCCAGTAGAGCCCCACAGTTCCCCATACAAACCCCATAGACACCCCATAGCCCCCATACAGCCCATGGACACCCTATAGCCACCCCACAGACACCCATGCATCCCCCATAGCCCCCCCACTTATGCGGCAGAACTCACCTGGTGGTGGCGGCGGGATCTCCTCCAGCAACATCTATAGGGAATATAGGGTGGGCATTAAAGCAGGCACTATGGGGTGGGATATGTAGAGCAGGGATTGATGGGGTAAGATCTATAGGGTGGGACCTATGGGGCAGTACTTGTGGCAGCGCCATGGGGCAGGCTCTATGGGGCAGGATCTACGCAACAGTACCTGTGGCAGCACTATGGGGCAGGCTTTATGTGGCAGTACCTGGGACAGGATCTATGGGTCAGGCTCTATGCAGCAGTAGCTGGGGCAGCGCTATGGGGCAAGCTCTATGGGGCAGTACCTAGGGCAGTGCTAGGCAGCAGGCTCTATGGGGCAGTACCTGGGGCAGTGCTATTAGGGATGCTCTATGGGGCAGTACCTGGGGCAGCGCTATGGCACAGGCTCTATGGGCAGTGCTATGGGGCTCAGCAGCTCCATCCCCATAACCCCAAAGAAGAGGTCCGGGGCCAGTTGCAGCTTCAGCATCTGGGCCTGGGCATCCACCAGCACCTGTGGGCTGCACACAGGGGGCTATGGGGTGGTTATGAGGCACTCTGTGGGCTCTATGGGGTCTCAATAGGGGTCCATGGGTTGCTACAGGTATCTACGGGGTCTCTATGGGGCAGGTCTCTATGGGGAATCTATGAGGGTCCTATGGGGTCTCTATGCAGTCTCTAAGGGGCTCTATGGGGTCTCTAAGGGTCTCGGTGGGGTCTCTAAGGGTCTCTATGGGTCTATGGGGCACTATGGGGTCTCTGTGGGGCTCTATGGAGTCTCTATGGGGGCTCTATGGGGCTCTCTGGGATGCCTATAGGTCTCTATGGGGGCTCTAAGGGTCTCTATGGAGTCTCTATGGGGCTCTATAGGTCTCTATGGGGCTCTAGAGGTCTCTATGGCCTATAATGCCCATAGCCAACCTACAGAGCCCCATAACCCTCCATAGCCACCCTATAGAGCCCCATAACCCCTCCATAGCTACCCTATAGAGCCCCATAACCCTCCACAGCCACCCTATAGAGCCCCATCAGTCCCCAGATATCACCCCAAATCCTGCTGACCCCCACTGAGCACTACAGTGCCCCATAACCCCCCAGACAACCTGCATTTCCCCACATTAACCCCTAATTAGCTCATATTAACCCCCAGTTACCCCACATTAACCAGTAAATACCCCATACTAACACCTAATTCCTCATATTAATTCCTTTTTACCCTGTTAACCCACATTAAACCCTAATTACCCATTAACGACCCCCATTTACTGCCCTTATGAACTCTTTCAATAAACCCCCAGTGACCCCCCCTTCACCCCCACATTATCCCATCAATTACCCCTATTTAGCCCCTAATAACCCCTTAATTAGTGCTAACGAGGCCCCGTTACAGGCCATGGATGCACACAGCAGGCGTAGACCCGCGCCAGCAGCGCCACCAGGTACAGCGAGCACCGAGGGGGCCGGGCTCCGGCCGGCGGGGGCGGGGCCTTCCACCCACCTCTGCCACTCATGAACGCCGACACCGCCGGGCTGCAACAATGACAGCCAATGGGGGTGCACCGTAGCCACGCCCCCCCATTGAGGCCACACACCCCCAAAGTTACCAAAGCAGCGGCACATCCCCGCTGAGATACTCCCGCGGGAGCTGCACGTGGCCTCCAGCCTATCAGAGGGCGGCAGCGGTGTGAGAGGCGCGATCTGATTGGTCCGCGGGTGAAGCCCCCCCCCCCACGTTGCCGTGGTTACCAGATGGTGCCGAAGCAGCCTGTGTGTTGCAGGAGCACAGCCAGGTAGTAAGACATGGCGGCGGTGGGCGGGGCTTGCACAGGGGGCGGGGCCAAGGAAAGGAGGGGCACGGGTTTGGGGTTCAGGGGGTTAAAATGCGATTGAATGGGTTAACAGGAGATTAAAACAGGTGGAAAAGGATAAAAACTGTTTAAAATTAATTAAAACTGGATTTAAAAGAATTAAAAGTGGATTTAAAACAATTAAAATTACTTAAAACTGGATTAAAACAAATTAAAAAGCATATTAAAACCGATTAAAATGAATTAAAACTGGATTAAAAGGAATTAAAAGTGGATTAAGTGGTTTATAGCAAATTAAAAGTGGATTAAAACTGATTAAAATGGGTAATAGAGAATTAAACGTGGATTAAAACCGATTAGAATTAATGTGAATTAAAACCAATTAAAAGCTATTTAAAACCAATTAAAAGTAAAAATAAAATGAAAAGTTAATTAAAATGAATTAAAAATGCTAAAACCGATTTAAAAGTCTTAAAATGAATAAAAATATAGTGAATAAAACCAAATTAAAAATAAAATGTATAAAAAGGGAATTAAAAGTGAGTTACAGTTGATAAAATTATTAAAAAAAAGATAAATATAAATAAATTGGAATAAACCGGAATAAAACTCGAATGAAAATGAGTACGAATAAAAAGGGACAAAGTCCAACTTGAAGAAAAATGAATTAAAAACAGACTGGAATGGATTAAAAGTCAATGTAAACGGATTAGGGGTGGATTAAAATCAAATTTCCTTGAATAAATATGAATAAATAACAACTTAAAGCCAAAAAAATGGAATTAAACTGAGTGAAAAATGAATAGACGTGATTAAAAGTGTATCAATATTAATAAGTACACATTAAAGGGACTAAAACGCCACTAAAAGTGAATGTGACTAAAAACTGAATTAAAACCCGGTTAAAAGTGAGTTAAAACTGATTTAAGTGAATAAATAGCAGATAAAAGCCGTTAAAAAGAGATTAAAAGAGAATAAATCCGAATCAAAGTCATTAAATCCGGCATAAACTGAATAAAAGCAAATCAAAAGCGATCCAAAGTTAGTAAAGAAGTGAAGAAAGCCGAATAAATGGGACAAAAGGGGATTAAATGAGGGGGGAAGAATGTAAAATGAGTAAAAGTCGATATAAAAGGAATTAAACTCGATAAAGAGTGAATAAAAATGACAAAATCTACATAAAGTGACTTAAACTTGATGTAAAGTTGATAAAAGCCGTCAGAAAGCAACTTAAACCCAATATAACATGAATTCAACTCTCCACAACGCGAATTAAAGCCCATCCAACATAAATTAAACCCCTGTCGTGGTTTAAACCCAGTCAGGTAACTTGTTTACTCACTCCCAGTGAGTGGTGCCGAGCTGACAACAATCGAGGTCCATGTCCCCTCCCCCACCGGGGTTCTCCGCTTCCCCACTCCCAGAGGAACGGGGAGGAGGATCGAAAAAGTGCAACTCCCACGGGTTGAGAAAAGAACAGTCCAGCAACCAATGTACACAAATCACCACCGCTACTATCAACTACAACAATGATAAGGGAAAATAACAAGGGAAGAGAACACGATACCACCGGCCAAGAAAACGAGTTCCACCCGGAAACCCGTGTCCTTCCGGGTAACTCCCAGTTACCCCCCACCCTGGGCATGACGTGCTGTGGTATGGAATACCTCCCTGGCTAGCCCGGGTCAGGCGCCCCGTCTCTGCTTCCTCCCGGCTTCCCCTCCTCCCTGGCAGAGTATGAGCCTCACAGAGTCCTTGGTCAGGGTAAACATCACTTAGCAACAACTGAAAACATCGACTTCACCAACACTGTTCTCAGGCTGGAAGTCAAAACACAGCACTGTACCAGCTACCACAAAGGAAAAAAAAAAACATGACTGCTACTGCTGAACCCAGGACAACCCCACAGATCATCAATTCAACGCGATATAACGAGACTTAAACGCATTTAAACGGGGACAAAACACCCCAAACCCTTCAAAACCCTTCAGAGAGGTTAAAAGAAGTCAGAATTGGGTTTAAAAGGGTGAATTTAGGGTTAAAAAAGGGGTTGAAGCGCTCGGTCCCCCCCTTACCGCCTGTGGCACCCTGACGCTGCCCTCACTGCACTGCGCAGGGCCGCGCTGCGCCGCCCCCTTTTATCAACTCGGTAGCACCGCCCCCCCCGTCAATCAGACCGCTGCGAGGGTGGGCCTTAGGGAGGGACAGCCAATAGGAGCTGGAGTAGCGGCAGCGGGCAGCCAATGGGGTGTGCTCCCGCTTGAAAGGCGGGGAAGGAGCGAAGATGGCGGCGTGAGGAGGGAGAAGGGGAAGGAGACAAGATGGTGGTGTGAGGAAGGAGAAAGGGAAGGAGACAAGATGGCGGCGTGAGGAGAAGGAGACAAGATGGCGGCGTGACGGAGCTGAGAAGGAGCTCGTTAGGATTAAAGCCTGAAATCCTGGGAATGAAAGTTTTTGTGGAGGTTTCCTTCTGTTCCCGCTAGCATGAAAACCTCCGTCATCTCTGAAGCCACATTTCAAGTAGTTGTAGGCAGCTGGCGCAGTGTCAGTTCAGCAGTGAATATCCCTCAGCAAGGTCCTCTAAGGGAGGGCTCCAGAGGAATGGGAGGTCTCAAGTCCACCTGTCAGGAACAGGATCAGAGCTCGTGGTTCAAGGCTTGGTCCAGGCCGAGTTGGCAATCCCCAAGGCCAGAGACTGCACAGCCTCTCTGGGGGACCTGACGCAGCGCTTGCCTGAGCACACGGGAACAAGGTTTCCTTAAGTCCTGAACCTCTCCTCTGTCACTATCCCCCATTGCCTTTTGTCCTCCCACCAGGCACCATGGTGAGGAGCCTGGCTCTGTATTCTCCATGTCCTCCTTGCCGGTACAGGCAGCCAGTCCCCAACAGCCTTTCCTTCCCAAGATCTCAGGTGCCCATCAGCCTTCCCTTCACCGGACTGGACAAGCCCAGCTCCCCCAGCCTCTCCCCACAGGCAATGGTAGTTTGGTTTTGGTTGTCTGGACTTCAGTATTTGGTGGAGGTCAGGGTCATGGGTACCACTGCCTCCAAGGGGGGAGATCCTGGAAAGGTCCCCACTGGGTTGCATTTTGCAGCAATCTGGGTGGAGGTCAGGACCACTGCCTCCACAGGGGGGTTGAAGAAATCCCCACTGGGCTGCATTTCACAACACTGGAAACAAATCGGTGAAGCCCTGGGGGGGTCGGTCACTCGGGAGGCTTTGGAACAAAGCGGTGGACCCCTGAGGGGTTCGGTTACTCAGGAGACTCTGCTAAAATACTGCCATCACTGCTGGATGTTATTCTTGAGACAAGAAGGAAGGTGGGATGAAGTAGTTTATGCAGAAATGTTTTTCATTTTGAGATATCATCTGGAACGGCAAAAGGATTGCAGTTTTAATTTCGCACTCCAGGACCTGTCAGTATTGTCCTTGGAGAAAGACCGTAAAATCTGCTTAAACGCTGTTGCTCTTTGTGCACTGTCACAAAAACCTAATATGCCAATCTGTTTTAATTGATTTTTATTATAATTAATAGAGAGTCAATAAGCAAGCAGCTCTGGGTGCGCCGCGGAGTCTCCGCTCCGCCTGAGGGGAACTTCTGGGGATAGTCTCTTATACTTTTTGGTCTTGGGTTTCAGCCAATCCTGTTGTCTTCTTTTCCCGGGCTTCTCCACCTATTGGGATCTTGTCTCCGGGTGAAGAAATATTGTGTCTATCACAAGTCTGACCGCCATCTTAGACCCCATAAATTCCACTCCTGATGTGTTTATTTGTTCAGTGCACAGATTTCACAACGTTCTGTAACAGGACATTACTCTAAGTTACCTACCCCCCCCCCCCCCCCCTTTTCTAAGAACATTCATGCAATTTAAACAATGAAGAAAACATTTCTTTGCACAATATTGCGGTTGACCCAGGGGAATTACTCCCTTGTTTCTTCTTCCTCCTCACTGTGGTATTGACAGGGACACTTATCATACCCTTTGCACATAGCACAATGATCACAAGGGATTCCACACAGTGCAATGATCACTAGGACCCCTGACTTGCTGACACGAATCACTCTGATGTAACTCACAGCACCATAGGGCACTAAACATCTGAGGAACGTGGAGGAGGATATGGATTTGATGGCAGCCCCCTGGGGAAGAGGTATTGTGGATAATGGGGCCAAAGGTGCTGAAAATGAGAATCAAGCACAAGCACCAGCGCAGGCACCAGAGATATGGGGAAGGGGGGGGGGGGGGGGGCTGAAGGATTTAGCTCTACAGCAGGGCAAAACAGGGGAAAACAAGGGGAAACTGTGACTGCACCTTTGAGTCAAGTGGTGCGTAATGATGGTCTGCTCATGATGAAGATCCCCTTTACCACTATAGATTTGAATAGCTGGAAACAAGTGTCTGGTAATTACACATCCTGCTTTCGAGAGTGTTGACACAAATATGATTATTCTTATGGCTCGGACCACAGTACAGCAACAAATAACAGCAGGCACAGCAATAGGTACAGGAAATCTTCATGTACCCACCCCCAGTCCTAACTGGGACCCTAACTGGGACAGGCAAGCTTTGAAACAATATCGGAGGTGGATTTTATTCCGTATTAGGAATGCGGTCCCCAAGGCAGTGAGCTGGTCTAAGCTACATGAAATAAAGCAAGATGTAAATGAATCAACTGCTGGATTCACGGGAAGATTAAAAGACGTGATGCATAAATATACTAATATAGATCCTGAATCGGAGGAAGGAAGGAAAGAGTTAGGCCAGTTAACAAAAAGTCAATCCATGGAAGACATAAGGAAAAAGGTACAAAAGCTTAAGGGGGAGGACCAATGCGAGTTGGTAAAAATAATGGACGTGGCCTTGAAGACCTATCACAATCGGACCAATATTACTCTGGTGCAAGTTCTCTGCAATGGTTCAAATGGTTCAGTGGTACTGGGAAGCAGTTTGAGCCCCTGATTATTAATATATATGTTATTAATAGAATATAACTATTAATGTAATGCAATATTGTGTTTTGTGGGTTATAGTGTGTCAGGTTTCAACTAGGAATTTGTTAATGTATGTGTGGGGTCGTAAGATAAGCTGCAGAGTAAAACTGAATCTTTAGGGGAAAAAAAAAAAGAGAAAAATTGCTGCCTGTAGTTATCCCACATGAAGCCAGGAAAGGGGGGAGTGGCCCAGGAGGAGAGGAAACAAGGATTACATGGAAAGGTTTGTGAAGAGACTCCACAGGCTGCACTCGAAGGGAAAATGCCAATGGCACCATCAAGGGACTGCAGGGCTCGGCAGCGCTGGCAGGAGCAGAGCTGTGAGGCCTGACCCTACTCCTTGGGCACACGCAGGTGAGCTCCAGCACCTGACAGGATCATCCGCCTCCGCCTGTACTGCCGCCATGACACCAGGTGGCGCAGAGGATGACATCAGAGCCGGCACCATGGAGGGGAGGGCGAGAAGGGGCCGGACGTGCGGCACCTGTGGTAGCCTGGGGGGGCAGGATGTGGAAACGAAAGAGCGAGATGGAGCCGGGATGGGAGCAGGATGGGAGGGGGGTGGAGCCAGGATGGGAGTGGGATGAATCGGGGATCGAACCAGGATCGAACGGGATGGAGCCGGGATGGGAGTGGGGTGGAGCCAGGACAAGAGCGGGATGGAAATGGGATCAAAGCGGAATGAAGGTTGGATGTGAGCGGGATGGAGCCGGGATCAGAACGGTATGGAGCCAGGATGGGAGTGGGATGGAGCCGGGATGAGAGCGGGATGGAGAAGGGATGGGAGCTGGATGGAGAAGGGATGGGAACGGGATGGAGCTGGGATCGAGCCAGGATCGAATGGGATGGAGCCAGGATGGGAGCGAGATGGAGCCGAGATGGGAGCAGGGTGGAGCCGGGATGGGAGTGGGATGAAGCCGGGATAAAAGCAGAATGGAGCCAGGATCGAACCAGGATCAAATAGGATGGAGGTGGGATGGGAGTGGGTTGGAGCTGGGATGGGAGCGGGATGGAGCCGGTATCAGAGCAGGATGGAGCCAGGATCGAACTAGGATCAATTGGGATGGAGACAAAATGGGAAGGGGATGGAGTCAGGATGGGAGCAGGATGGAGCAGGGTTCAGAGCAGGATGGAGCCGGGATCAAACCGGGATCGAGCGGGATGAAGCTGGGATCAGAGTGGGATGGAGCCAAGATAAAACCGGGATTGAACGGGATGGAGCCAGGATGGGACTGGCATGGAGCCGAGATGGGAGCAGGATGAAGCCAGAAACGGAGCGGGATGGAGCGGGGAACGAACCAGGGTCAAGCGGGATAGAGCCGAGATGGGAGTGGGGTGGAGCCGGGATAGGAGCGGGATGGAGCCCTTATCAGTGCGGGATGGAGCTGGCATCGAACAAGGATTGAGCAGGATGGAGCAAGGATGGGAGTGTGATGGAGCCATGATGGGAGCGGGATGGAGGCGGGATCGGAGCGGGATGGAGCCAGGATGGGAGCGCGATGGAGCCGAGATCAGAGCGGGATGGATCTGGGATCGAACCAGGATCGAGGGGGATGGAGCTGTGATGGGAGTGGGATGGAGCCGAGATGGGAGCAGGATGAAGCAGGAAACGGAGTGGGATGGAGCGGGGATCGAGCCAGGGTCAAGCGGGATGGAGCCGAGATGGGAGCGGGATGGAGACGTGATGCAAGCAGGATGGATCCGGGATCAGTGAAGAATGGCAGCGGGACGGAGCCGGGATCAGAGCGGGATGGAGCTAGGATCGAAACAGGATCAAGAGGGATGGAGCCAGGATGGGAGCGGGATGGAGCCCTGATTGGATCGGGATAAAGCCAGGATCAGAGCGGGATGGAGCCGGGATTGAATCAAGATCGAATGGGATGGAGCCACGATGGGAGTGGGATGTAGCCGAGATGGGAGCGGGATGGAGCTGGGATGGGAGCGGGAAGGAGCTGGGATGGAGCCAGGATGGGAGCGGTATGGAGCTGAGATCAAACCAGGATCAAGCGGGATGGATCCGGGATGGGAGCGAGATGGATCTGGGATGGGAGCGTGATGAAGCCGAGTTGGGAGCGGGATGGAGCCGGGAACGAACCGGGATAGAACAGGATGGAGGTGGATGGAGCCGCGAAGGGAGCGGGATGGAACCAGGATGGGAGCGGGATGGAGCCAGGATCAAACCAGGATCAAGCGGAATGAAGCCGGGACAGGAGAAGGGTGCAGCTGGGATGGGAGCAGGATGGAACCGGGATCAGAGCGGGATGGAGCTGGGATCGAACTGAGATCGAACAGGATGTAGGCAGGATGGGAGTGGGATGGAACCGAGATCGGGATGCAGCCAGGATGGGAGCGCAACGGAGCCGAGATCAGAGCCGGGATGGAGCCGGGATGGAACCAGGATTGAGCGGGATGGAGCCGGGATGGGAGTGGGATGGAGCGGGGATGGCAGCGGGGTCGTGCCGGGATGAAACCAGGATAGAATGGGATGGAGCCGAGATGGGAGCGGGATGGAGATGGGGTGCAAGCAGGATGGATCTGCGATCAGGGAAGAATGGGAGCAGGACGGAGGCAGGATCGAACCAGGATCGAGCGGGATGGAGCCAGGATGGGAGCGGGACGGAGCCAGGATGGGAGCACGATGGAGTCGGGATGGGAGCGGGATGGAGCCGAAATGGGAGCGGGATGGGAGAGGGATAGGTGCGGGATGGAGCCGCTATGGGAGCTGGATGGAACTGGGATGGAAAAGGGATGGAGGCGGGATGGAGCCAGAATCAAACCAGGATTGAGCGGGATGGAGCTGTGATGGGTGCGGGATGGAGCCAGGATGGGAGCAGGGTGGAGCCGGGGTGGGAGTGGGAGAGGAGTGGAATAGAGACGGGATGTGAGCACAATGGAGCCAGGATGGGAGCGTGACGGGAGCGGGATGGAGCCGGGATGAAAGAGGAATGGAGCCGAGATGGGAGTGGGATGGCAGAGGAATGGAGCCGGGATGGGAGCGGGATAGAACCGGGATCAGAGTGAGATGAAGCTGGGATCGAATCAGGATCGAGCAGGATGAAGCCAGACCAGAGCGGGGTGCAGTCAGGATCGAACCAGGATCGAGCCGGGATGGGAGCGGGATAGAGCCGGGATCAGAGCGGGATGGAGCCAGGATCGAACCAGGATCAAGCGGGATGGAGCCAGGATGGAAGCGGGATGGAGCCAGGATGGGAGCGGGGTGGAGCCGGGGTGGGAGTGGGATGGGAGCAGAATAGAGACGGGATGTGAGCACAATGGAGCCGGGATGGGAGCGTGACGGGAGCGGGATGGAGCCGGGATGAAAGAGGCATGGAGCCGGGATGGGAGTGGGATGGCAGAGGAATGGAGCCGGGATGGGAGCGGGATAGAACCGGGATCAGAGTGAGATGAAGCTGGGATCGAATCAGGATCGAGCAGGATGAAGCCAGACCAGAGCGGGATGCAGTCAGGATCGAACCAGGATCGAGCCGGGATGGGAGCGGGATAGAGCCGGGATCAGAGCGGGATGGAGCCAGGATCGAACCAGGATCAAGCGGGATGGAGCCAGGATGGAAGCGGGATGGAGCCAGGATGGGAGCGGGGTGGAGCCGGGGTGGGAGTGGGATGGGAGCAGAATAGAGACGGGATGTGAGCACAATGGAGCCGGGATGGGAGCGTGACGGGAGCGGGATGGAGCCGGGATGAAAGAGGCATGGAGCCGTGATGGGAGTGGGATGGCAGAGGAATGGAGCCGGGATGGGAGTGGGATGGAGCCAGGATGGGAGCGGGATAGAACGGGGATCAGAGCGAGATGAAGCAGGGATCGAACCAGGATCGAGAAGGATGAAGCCAGATCAGAGTGGGATGGACTCGGGATCGAACCAGGATCGAGCCGGGATGGGAGCGGGATGGAGCCGGGATCAGAGCGGAATGGAGCCAGGATCGAACCAGGATCGAGCGGGATGGAGCCAGGATGGTAGCGGGATGAGGACAGGATGGGAGCACGATGGAGTTGGGATGGGAGCGGGATGAGAGCGGGATGGGAGCAGGATGGAACCGGAATGGAAGCAGGTTGGAGTTGGGATAGGAGCGGGATGGGAGAGGAATGGAGCCGGGATGGGAGCAGGATGGATCCAGACTGCGAAAGGGATGGAGGCTGGATGGAGCAGGGATCGAACCAGGATTGAGAGGGATGGAGCGGGGATGGGAACGGGATGGAGCCGGGATGGGTGCAGGATGGGAGCGGCATGGATCCTGATGGAGCCATGATGGCAGCGGGATGGGAGCGGGATTGAGCCAGGATGGGAGCCTGATGGAGTCGAGATGGGAGTGAGATGGGAGCAGAATGGAGGCGGGATGCTAGCGGAATGGAGCCGGGATCGGAGCGGAATGGAGCCAGGATGGGAGAGTGATGGCAGCAGGATGGAGCCAGGATGGGAGAGGGATGAAGCCGGGATCGAACCAGGATCGAGCGGGATGGAGCCAGGATGGGAGCGGGATGGAGATAGGATGGAAGCACGATGGAGACAGGATGGGAGCGGAATGGAGCTGGGATGGGAGCGGGATGGGAGCGGGATGGGAGTGGGATGAAGCCGGCATGGGAGCAGGATGAAGCCAGGATGGGAAAGGGATGGAAGCGGTATGGAGCCGGGAACGGATCAGGATTGAGCAGCATGGAGCCGGGATGTGAACAGGATGGAGCCGGGATAGGAGTGGGATGGGAGCGGAATGGAGCCGGGATCGGAGCGGAATGGAGCCAGGATGTGAGAGTGATGGCAGCAGGATGGAGCCAGGATGGGAGAGGGATGAAGCTGAGGTGGGAGCGGGATGGGAGTGGGATGCAGCCGGGATGGCGCTGGGATGGGAGTGGGATGGAACCAGGATGGGAGCGGGATGGAGCCAGGATGGGAGTGGGATGGAGCCAGGATGGGATCGGGATGCAGCTAGGAAGGGAGTGGGATAAAGAGGGGATGGGAAAGGGATGGAGCCAGGACTTGAGAGGGATGGAGCCCGGATGAGAGCAGGATGGAGCTGGAGTGGGAGCGGGATGGGAGTGGGATGCAGCCGGCATGCAGCTGGGATGGGAGCGAAATGGAGATGGGGTGGGAGCAGGATGGAGCCAGGATGGGAGCGGGATGGAGCCGGGATCGGAGCGGGATGGAGCCAGGATGGGAACAAGATGGAGCCAAGAATGGAGCAGGACAGAGTCAAGATGGGAGCAGGATGGGAGCGGGATGAGAATGGGATGGAGCTGGGACAGGAGCGGCATAGAGCCGAGATGGGAGTGGGATGGGAGCGGGATGAAGCTTAAATGGGAGCGGGGCATAGCCGGGACGAGAAAGGGATGGAGCCGGGGTGGGACCGGAATGGGAGCGGGAAGGGAGCAGGACGGAGCCGGGATGGGAGAAGGATGGAGCCGGGATGGGAAAGGGAGGGAGCTGGCATGGGAGTGGGACTGGAGCCAGAAGGAGCCAGGCTGGGAGTGGAATGGAGGCAGGATGGGAGCGGGATGGGAGCGGAATGGAGCCAGGATGGCAATGGGATGGAGCCCGGGATGAGAAAGGGATGGAGCCGGGATGGGAGCGGGATGGAGCTGGGATGGGAGCAGGATGGAGCCAAGATGGGAAAAGAATGGAGACAAGATTCGAGCAGGATAAGGTCGGGATGGGAGCGGGATTGAGCCACGATCAGAGCTGGACGGAGCCAGGATGGGATTGCAATGGAGCCGGGATGGGAGCGGGATGGGAGCGGGTTTGAGACGGGATAGGAGCGGGATGGAGCTGGGATGGGAGCGAATGGGAGCAGAATGGAGCCGGGATGGGAGTGGGATAGAGCCGGGATGGAGCTGGGATGACAGTGGGTTGGAGCCGGGATGGGAGAGGGATGGAGTCAGGATTTCAGAAGGATGGAGTGGGATGGGAACAGAATGGAGCCAGGATGGGAGTGGGATGAAGCCAGCATGGGAGCAAGATGGAGCCAGTATCAGAGCTGGATGGAGCCGGTATCAAAGCGGGATGGAGCCGGGATGGGAGCTGGATGGGAGCGGGATGAAGTCAGGATGAGAGCGGGATGGACCCGGGATGGGAGGGAGATGGAGCCAGAATGGGAGCGAGATGGGAGTAGAATTGAGCTGGGATGGGAGCGGGATAGAGCCAGGATGGAGCTGGGATGGGAGCAGGATGGAGCTGGGATGGGAGCTGGATGGAGCTGGGATGGGAACGGAATGGAGCCAGGATGGGAGTGGGATGAATCTGGGATGGAAGCAAGATGGAGGCAGTATCAGAGCTGGATGGAGCAGGGATCAAAGCGGGATGGAGCCGGGATGGGAATGGGATGGGAGTGAAATGGAGTTGGGATGAGAGCGAGACAGAGGCAGGATGGGAGCAGATTGGAGCTGGGACAGAGCCGGGATCAAACCAGGATCGAGCAAGATGAAGCCGGGATGGGAGCGGGATTGAGCCAGGATCAGAGCAAGATGGAGCCGGGATGGGAGCTGGATGGGAGCGGGATGGACATGGGATGGAGCTGGTATGGAACCAGGATCGAGCAGGATGAACCTAGGATGGGAAAGGGATGGAGCCAGGATGGGAGCAGGATGGAGGCGGGATCGGAGAGGGATGGAGCTGGGATGCAGCCAGGATGGAACCAGAATCTAGCGGGATGAAGACAGTATAGGAGCAGGATGGAGCCGGGATCAGAGCGGGATGGAGCTGGCATGGGAGCACGATGGCAGAGGGATGGGAGCCAGATGGAGCTAGGATGGGAGCGGGCTGGAGCTGGGATGGGATAAGAATGGAGCCAGGATGGGAGCAGGATGGAGCCGGGATGGGAACGAAATGGAGCCAGGATTGGAGCAGGATGGAGCCGGGATGGGAACGAAATGGAGCCAGGATGGCAGCTGGATGAAGCCGGGATGGGCACGGGATGGGAGAGGAATGGAGCCGTGATGGGAGTGGGATGGAGACAGGATGGGAGAGGGATGGAGCCGGGATGGGAGTGGAATGGAGCTGGGATGGGAGCAGGATGGATCAGGGATAGCAATGGAATGGAGCTGGAATGGGAGCCGGATGGAGTTGGGATGGGAGCGAGCTGGGAGCAAAATGGAGCCAGGATGGGAACGGAATAGAGCCAGGATGGAGCTGGGATGGGAGCGGGATGGAGCCGGGATGCGAGAGGGATGGATTTAGGATGGGAGCAGGATGGAGCTGGAATGGGAGCTGGATGGAGCTGGGATGGGAACAGAATGGAGCCAAGATGGGAGCGGGATGAATCCAGGATGGGAGCAAGATGGAGCCAATATCAGAGCTGGATGGAGCTGGATCAAAGTGGGATGGAGCCAGAATGGGAGTGGGATGGGAGCGGGATGGAGTTGGGATGAGAGCGGGATGGACCCGGGATGGGAGCGGATTGGAGCTGGGATGGGAATGGGATGGAGTTGGGATGGGAGAGAGATGGAGCCGGGACGGAGCCGGGATCAAACCAGGATCGAGCGAGATGAAGCCGGGATGGGAGGGGGATTGAGCCAGGATCAGAGCGGGATGGAACCGGGATGGGAGCGGATTGGAGCTAGGATCGGAGCTGGATGGAGATGGCATGGTGCTGGGATGGAGCAGGGATAGAACCAGGATTGAGTGGGATGAAGCCCGGATGGAGTTGGGATCCAACCAGGATCGAGTGTGTTAAGCCGGGATGGGAATGGGATGGAGCCGTGATGGGAGCAGGATGGAGGCGGGATCAGAGCGGGATGGAGCTGGGATGGGAGAGGAATGGAGCCGGGATGGGAGCGGGATGGAGCCAGTATGGGAGCGGGATGGAGCCAGGATGAGAACAAGATGGAGCCAAGATTAGAGAAGGATGGAGCCGTGATGGAGCTGGGATAGAACCAGGATCGAGCAGTATGAAGCTGGGATGGGAACGGGATGGAGCCGGGAACGGAGCAGGATAGAGCTGAGATGGGAGCGGGATGAGAGTGGGATGTAGCTAGGATGGGAGAGGGATGAAGACAGGATGGGAGATGGATGGGAGCAAGATGGGAGCAGGATGGAGCCGGGATCGAACCAGAATTGAGTGGGATGGAGCTGGGATGGGAGCGGGATGGAGCCGGGATGGGATAGGGATAGCGCTGGAATGGGAGCAGGATGGAGCTATGATGGGAGCGGGATCGAGCTAAAATCAAACCAGGATCAAGAGGGATGGAGCCAGGATGGGAATGGGATGGAGCCAGGTAGTGAGCGATATGGAGCCGGGATTGGAGCATGATAGGAGCGGAATGGAGTTGGGATTGTAGCGGGATGTAGCTAGGATGGGAGATGGATGGAGGCGGGATGGGAGTGGGATTTATCCGAGATGGGAGCGGAATGGAGCCGGGATCGGAGCTGGATAGAGATTGGATGGAGCTGGGATGGAGCCTGCATGGAACCAGTATTGAGCGGGATGTAGCCAGGATGGGAACGGGAGGGAGCCGGGATGGGAGCAGGATGGAGGCAGGATTGGAGCGGGACGGAGCTGGGATGGAGCCGGGATGGAACCAGCATCTAGGGGGATGAAGCTGGGATAGGAGTGGGATGGAGCCGGGATCAGAGCGGGATGGAGCCAGCATGGGAGAATGATGGGAGAGGGATGGGAGCCAGTTGGAGCTTGGATGGGAGCGGGATGAAGCTGGGATGGGAGAAGAATGGAGCCAGGATGGGAGCGAGATGGAGCTGGTATGGGAGCGGGATGGGGCCAGGATGGGAATGGAATGGAGCCAGGATGGGAGCGGGATGGAGCTGGGATGAGAGCAGGATGGAGCTGTGATGAAGCCGGGATAGAACCAGGATCGAGCAGGATAAAGCCATGATGGGAATGTGATGGAGACGGGAACAGAACAGCATAGATCCGAGATGGCAGCAGGATGAGACCAGGATTGAGCTGGGACGGGAGCGATATGGAGCCGGGATTGGAGCATGATAGGAGCAGAATGGAGTTGGGATCGTAGCGGGATGTAGCTAGGATGGGAGATGGATGGAGGCGGGATGGGAGTGGGATTTATCCGAGATGGGAGCGGAATGGAGCCGGGATCGGAGCTGGATAGAGATTGGATGGAGCTGGGATGGAGCCTGCATGGAACCAGTATTGAGCGGGATGTAGGCAGGATGGGAGTGGGATGGAGCCGAGATGGGAGCAGGATGAAGCCGGGATTGGAGCGGGATGCAGCCAGGATGGGAGCGCAATGGAGCCAAGATCAGAGCCAAGATGGAGCCAGGATCGAACCAGGATTGAGCGGGATGGAGCAGGGATGGGAGTGGGATGGAGCCGGGATGGCAGCAGGGTGGTGCCGGGATCAAACCAGGATGGACTGGGATGGAGCCGAGATGGGAGCAGGATGGAGACGGGGTGCAAGCAGCATGGATCTGCGATCAGTGAAGAATGGGAGCAGGATGGAGCCAGGATCCAACCAGGATCGAGCAGGATGGAGCCAGGATGGGAGCGGGATGGAGACAGGATGAGAGCATGATGGAGATGGGATGGGAGCGGATGGAGCCGAAATGGGAGCGGGATGGGAGAGGGATAGGTGCGGGATGGAGCCGGGATGGGAGCAGGATGGAGCTGGAATGGGAGCAGGATGGGAGAGGGATGGAGCCGGGATGGGAGCTGGATGGAACTTGGACGGAAAAGGGATGAGGGCCGGATGGAGCCAGGATCGAACCAGGATTGAGCAGGATGGAGCCGGGATGGGAGAGGGGTGGAGCCGGGATGGGAGTGGGATGGGAGTGGAATAGAAACGGGATGGGAGCACAATGGAGCCGGGATGGGAGCATGATGGGATCGGGATGGAGCCGGGATGAAAGAGGCATGGAGCCGGGATGGGAGTGGGATGGAGCCGGGATGGGAGCAGGATAGAACTGGGATCAGAGCCAGGTGAAGCCGGGATAGAACCAGGATCGAGCAGGATGAAGCCAAGATCAGAGCAGGATGGAGCCGGGATCAAACCAGGATCGAGCAGGGATTGGAGCGGGATGGAGCCGGGATGGGAGAGGGATGGAGCCGAAATGGGATTGGGATGGGACTGGGACGGAGAAGGGATGGAGGCAGGATGGAGCCGGGATCGAACCAGGACTGAGCAGGATGGAGCCGGGATGGGAAGGGGATGGAAGCGGGATGGGAGCAAGATGGAGCCAGGATGGGAGTGGGATGGGAGCGGAATGGAGCCAGGATGGGAGTTGAATGGAGCTGGGATGGAAGCACAATGGAGCCGGGATGGGAGCATGACGGGAGCGGGATGGAGCCGGGATGAAAGAGGGATGGAGCCGAGATGGGAGTGGGACAGAGCCGGAATGGGAGTGGGATAGAACCTGGATCAGAATGAGATGAAGCCGGGATCGAACCAGGATCGAGCAGTATGAAACCGGTATCAGAGTGGAATGGAGCCGGGATTGAACCAGGATTGAGTGGGGATGGGAGCCGGAATGGGAGCGGGATGGGAGAGGGATGGAGCCAGGATGGGAGCAGGATGGAGCCGGGATGGGAAAGGGATGGAGCCGGTATAGAGCAGGGAACAAACCAGGATTGAGCGGCATGGAGCCAGGATAGGAACAGGATGGAGCCGGGATAGGACTGGGATGGGAGCGGAATGGAGCTGGGATCGGAAAGGAATGGAGCCAGGATGGGAGAGGGATGGAGCTGGGGTGGGAGCAGGATGAGAGTGGGATGCAGCCGGGATGGCGCTGGGATGGGAGAGAAATGGACCTGGGATGGGAGCGGGATGGAGCCAGGATGGGAACAAGATGGAGCCAAGAATGGAGCGGGACAGAGTCAAGATGGGAGTGGGATGGGAGCCGGGTTGAGAATGGGATGGAGCCGGGACAGGAGCGGCATTGAGCCAAGATGGGAGTGGGATGGGAGCGGGATGAAGCTTAAATGGGAGCGGGGCATAGCCAGGACGAGAGAGGGATGGAGCCGGGATGGGAGCAGAATGGGAGGGGGATGGGAGCAAGATGGAGCCAGGATGGGAGCGGGATGGAGGTGGGATCGGAGCGGGATGGAGCCGGGAGGGAGCCGGGATCAAACCAGTATCAAGACGGATGAAGCTGGGATGGGAATGGGACGGAGCCAGAAATGGAGCGGGATGGAGCTGAGATGGGAACGGGATGGGAGCGGGATGGGAGCTGGGACAGGAGCAGGATGGAGCCGGGACAGGAGCGGGATGGTGCTGGGATGGGAGCGGGATGGGAGCAGAATGGAGCCTGGATGGGAGAGGGATGGGAGCGGGATGGAGCCGGGATGGGAACGGGATAGAGCTGGCATGACAGTGGGATGAATCCGGGATGGGAGCGGGATGGAGCCAGAATCGGATCGGTATGGAGCCGGGATTGAACCAGGATCGAGTGGGATGGAACCGGGATCAGAGTGTGATGGACCCGGCATGGGAGGGGATGGAGCCAGGATCTTAGTGATATTGAGGCGCGAAGGGAGTGGGATGGAGTCAGGATTGGAGCCGGATGCAGCCGGAATGGAACCAGGATCGAGCGGGATGGAGCTGGGATTGAAGTGGGGTGAAGCCGGGATGGGAGCGGGATGGAGCCGGGATCAGAGCGGGATGCAGCCAGGATCGAACCAGGATCAAGCGGTATGAAGCTGGGATCAGAGTGGGATGGAGCCGGGATTGAACCGGGATTGAACAAAATGGAGCCAGGATGGGAGTGGGACTGAGCCGGGATGGGAGGAGGATGGAGGCAGGATGGGAGGTGGATGGAGCCGGGATCGAACGAGGATCGAGCGGGATGGAGCCGGAATGGGACTGGGATTGACCCAGGATGAAAGCAGGATGGAGCCGGGATTAAACCAGGATCAAGTGGGATGGAGCCAGGATAGGAGCTGGATGGAGCTGGGATCAGAGCAGGATGGAGCTGAGATTGAACCAGGATCAAGCAGGATAAAGCTGGGATAGAAGCGGAATGGAGCCAGGATGGGAGAGTGATGGAGTCAGGATGGGATCAAGATGGAGCCAGGAATGGAGCGGTACAGAGCCAAGATGGTAGTGGGATGGAGACGGGATGGGAGCAAGATGGAGCCAAGATCTGAGCGGGCTGGAGCCGGGATGGATCCGGGATAGTACCAGGATCGACCAGGATGAAGCCGGGATGGGAATGGGATGAAGCCTGGAATGGACCAGGATAGAGCCAAGGTGGGAGCGGGATGAGAGCAGGATGGAGCTGGGACAGGATTGGGTTGAAGCCGGGATGGGAGACGGATGGAGCCAGTATGGGAGTGGGATGGAGCCGGGTTGGAGCAGGATGGGAGCAAGGTGGGATCAGGATGGAGCCGGGATCGAATCAGGATTGAGTGGGACAGAGCTGGGATGGGAGCGGGATGGAGCTGGGATGGTAGCGGGATGGCACCAGGATGGGAGCAGGATGGAGCCAGGATGGTAGCGGGATGTAGCTAGGATGGCTGAGGGATGGAGCCGGGATGATAGCGGGATGGGAGCAGGATTGGCACGGGATGGGAGCGAAATGGGAGCAGGATGGGAGCGGGATGGAGCCAGGACAGGAGCGGGATGGAGCCGGGATGGGAGCGGGATGGGAGCGGGATGGAGCCAGGATGGGTGAGGGATGGAGCCAGGATGATAGCGGGATGGAGCTGGGATGGGAGCATGATGGGAGTGGGGATCAAACCAGGATCAAGCGGGATTAAGCCGGGATGGGAAGGGGATGAGGCTGGCATGAGAGTGGGATGGAGCCGGAATGGGAGCGGGATGGAGCAGGGATCAAACCAGAATCGAGTGGGATGGAGCTGGGATGGGAGCGGGATGGAGCCAAGATGGAATGGGATGGAGCCGGGATAGGAGCGGGATGGGAGCGAAATGGAGCCGGGATGGTAGTAGGTTGGAGCCAGGATCAGAGAGGTATGGAGCAGGGATCAAACCAGGATCTAGCGGGATGGAGCTGAGATCGGAGCAGGATGGATCTGGGATTACAGCGGTATGAGCTGGGATCGAACGGGGATCGAACAGGATGGAGCCATAATGGGAGTGGGATGGAGGCGGGATGGGAGTGGGATGGAGCCAGGAATGGAGACGGATGGAGCCAGGATGGAACCAGGATCAAGCGGGATGGAGCTGGGATGGGAGTGGGGTGAATCCGGGATGGGAGCGGGATGCAGCTGGGATCAGAGTGGGATGCAGCCGGTGTCGAACCGGGGTTTAACAAAATGGAGACAGGATGGGAGTGGGACTGAGCCGGGATGGGAGGAGGATGGAGGGGTGGTGGGAGGTGGATGGAGCCGGGATCGAACGAGTATCGAGCAGGATGGATCCGGAATGGGAGCGATATGGAGCCGGGATTGAACCTGGATCGAGCGGGATTTAGCCAGGATGGGAGCAGGATGGAGCCGGGATAGAAATGAGATGGAACAGGATGGAGCCAGGATGGGAGTGGGATGGAGCCTGGATAGGAGAGACATGGAGCCGGGATCGGAGGGGGATGGAGCAGGGATGACAACAGGATGGAGTCGGGATTGAACCAGGATCGAATGTGATGGGAGCAGGATGGAGCCAAGATGGGAGCGGGATGAAGCCAGAAACAGAGTGGACGGAGCTGGGATTGGAGAGTGTTGGAGCTGGGAAGGGAGCGGGATGGGAGCCCAATGGAGACGGAATGGGAGTGGGATGGAACCAGGATGTGAGCGGGGTGGAGCTAGGATGGGAGCAGGATGCAGCCGGGATGGAAACGGAATGGAGCCGGGATGGGAGCGGGATGGAGCTAGGATGGGGCCTGGATGGAGCCAGTATCAGAGCTGGATGGAGCCGGGATTGAAGCTGGATGGAGAAAGGGTGGGTGTGGGATGGGAGCGGGATGGAGACGGGATGGGAGCAAGATGGAGTTGAGATGGGGGCGAGATGGGAGCAGAATGGACCCGGGATGGAGCCAGAATGGGAGCAAGATGGAGCCAGGATGGGAGCAGGATGGAGCCAGGATGGAGCGGGGATGGGAGCAGGATGGAGCCAGAATAGGAGAGGTAAAGAGCCTGGATGGGAGAGGGATGGAGCTGGGGTGGGACCGGGATGGGAGTGGGATACAGCTGGGATGGAGCTGGGATAGGAGCGAAATGGAGAAAGGGTGGGAGCGGGATGGAGCCGGGAAGGGAGCGGGATGGAGCCGGGATGGGAGCATGATGGAGCCAGGATGGAATCAAGATGGAGCCAGGAATGGAGCGGGACAGAGCCAAGATGGGAGTGGGATGGGAGCGGCATGAGAGCGGGATGGAGCCACGACAGGAGCAGCATAGCTCCGAGATGGGAGCGCGATGGGCGTGGGATGAAGCCTAAATGGAAGCGGGACATAGCCGAGGAGAGAGAGTGATGGAGCCAGGATGGGAGCAGAATGGGAGCGGGATGGGAGCAGGACGGAGCCGGGATGGGGGCGGGATGCAGCTGTGATGGAGCTGAGATCAACCAGGATTGAGCAGGATGAAGCCGGGATGGGAGCAGGATGGAGCAGGGATGGAAGCGAGATGGTGGTGGGAATGGAGCAGGATGGAACCGCGATGGAGCTCAGATCGAACCAGGATTGAGCGGGATGGAGTCGGGATGGGAACAAGATGGAGCCTGGATGGGAGCGGGATGGAGCCGCGATGGGATTGGAATGGGAGCAAGATGGAGCCGGGATTGGAGCAGGATGGAGCCGGAATGGGAGCATGATGGAAGCGGAATGGAGTGGGGATGGGAGCACAATGGAGCCGAGACGGGAGCGGGATGGAGCCGGGATGAAAGAGGGATGGAGACAGGATTGGAGTGGGATGGCAGAGGGATAGAGCCAGGATGGGAGCGGGATAGAACCAGGATCAGAGCGTGATGAAGCCGCGATCGAGCCAGGATCGAGCGGGGATTGGACCGGGATGGAGCCGGGATGGGAGAGGGATAAAGATGGGATTGAACCAAGATCGAGCGGGATGGAGCCAGGATGGAGCGGGATGGAGACAGGATGGGAGCACGATGGATTTGGGATGGGAGCAGGATGGAGATGAAATGGGAGCGGGATGGGAGCAGGATGGGAGTGGGATGGAACCGGGATGAGAGCAGGATGAATCTGGGATGGGAGCGGGATTGGAGAGAGATGGAGCCGGGATGGGAACAGGATGGAGCTGGGATAGGGGCAGGATGGAGGTAGGATGGAGCCGGGATCGAACCAGGATTGAACGGGATGGAGCCGGGATGGGAACGGGATGGAGCCGAGATAGGAGCAGGATGGAGCCAGGATGGGAGTGGGATGGGAGCAGGATGGAGCCAGGATTGGAGCAGGATGGAGCCAGAATGGGAGCTGGATGGGAGCAGAATGGAGCTGGGATGGGAGAGTGATAGCAGCAGGAGGGAGCCAGGATGGGAGAGGGATGGAGTCAGGATGGGAGTGGGATTGAGCTGTGGTGGGAGCGGGATGGGAGTGGGATGCGGCCGGGATGGGGCTGGGATGGGAGTGAAATGGAGCTGGGATGGGAGCGGGATGGAGCCAACATGGGAGAGGGATGGAGCCAGGACTGGATTGGGATAGAGCTCGGATGAGAACGGGATGGAGCTTGAGTGGGAGCAGGATGCGAGTGGGATGCAGCCGTCATGCAGCTGGGATGGGAGTGAAATGGAGACGGGGTATGAGCGGGATGGCGCCAGGATGGGAGCAGGATGGAGCCGGGATGGGATCAAGATGGAGCTAGGATGGGATCAAGATGGAGCCAGGAATGGAGCGGGACAGAGCCAAGATGGGAGTGGGATGGGAGCGGGATGAGAGCTGGATGGACCTGGGACAGGGGCGGCATAGAGCCGAGATGGGAGCGGGATGGGAGAGGGATGAAGCCGAAATGGGAGCGGGGCATAGCCGGGATGAGAGAGGGATGGAGCTGGGATGGGAGCAGAATGGGAGCGGGATGGGAGCAGGATGGAGCCAGGATGGGAGCAGGATGGAGCTGTGATGGAGCTGGGATCGAACCAGAATCGAGCAGGATGAATCTGGGATGGGAGCGGGATGGAGCAGGATGGATCCAGGATGGGAGTGGGATGGAGCCGAGATGGGAGTGGGATGGAGCCGGGATGGGAGCGGGATGGGTGCGGGATGGAGCCAGGACAGAAGCGGGATGGAGCCAGGATGGGTGAGCGATGGAGCCGGGATGATAGCGGGTTGGCGCTGAGATGGGATTAGAGTGGGGTGGAGCTGGGATGGGAGCGGGATGGAGCCGGGATTGGATCGATATGGAGCCGGGATCGAACCAGGATCAAGTGGGATGGAACCGGGATCAGAGCGGGATGGACCCGGCATGGGAGCGCAATGGAGCTGGGATCAGAGCAGGATGGAGCTGTGATCAAACCGGGATTGAGCAGGAAGGAGCCGGGATGGGAGTGGGGTCGAACCAGACTGGGAGCGGAATGAAGCCAGGATCAGAGCGGGATGGAGCAGGGATCAAACCAGGATCGAGTGGGATGGAGCCGGAATGGGAATGGGATGGAGCCAGGATGAAAGCAGGATGGAGCCGGGATTGAACCAGGATTGAGCGGGATGGAGCCGGAATGGGAATGGGATGGAGCCAGGATGGGAGCGGGATGAATCCGTGATGGGAGCAAGATGGAGCCAGTATCAGAGCTAGATGGAGCTGGGATCAAAGCAGGATGGAGCCGGGATGGGAGTGGGATGGGAGCGGGATGAAGTTGGGATGAGAGAGGGATGGACCCGGGATGGTAGCAGATTGGAGCTGGAATGGGAGTGGGATGGAGTCGGGATGGGAGAGAGATGGAGCCAGGACGGAGCCGGGATCAAACCAGGATCGAGCGAGATGAAGCTGGGATGGGAGCGGGATTGAGCCAGGATCAGAGCGGGATGGAGCCAGGATGGGAGCAGGATGGATACTGGGTGGGAGCGCGATGGAACTGGGATGGGAGCGGATTGGAGCCAGGATAGGAGCTGGATGGAGATGGCATGGAGTTGGGATGGAGCCGGGATGGAACCAGGATCGAGCGGGATGAAGCCGGGATGGAGTTGGGATCCAACCAGGATCGAGTGTGTTGAAGCTGGGGTGGGAACGGGATGGAGCCATGATGGGAGCAGGATGGAGGCGGGATCGGAGCGGGATGGAGCTGGGATGGGAGCGGGATGGAGCCAGGATGGGATAGGGATAGCGCTGGGATGGGAGCAGGATGGAGCTATGATGGGAGTGGGATCGAGCTAAGATCAAAACAGGATCAAACGGGATGGAGCCAGGTAGTGAGCAATATGGAGCCGGGATTGGAGCATGATAGGAGCAGAATGGAGTTGGGACGGTAGGAGGATGTAGCTAGGATGGGAGAGGGATGGAGCCGCGATGGGAGCGGGATTTATCCGAGATGGGAGCGGAATGGAGCTGGGATCGGAGCTGGATAGAGATTGGATGGAGCAAGAATGGAGCCTGCATGGAACCAGTATTGAGCGGGATGTAGCCAGGATGGGAGCGGGATGGAGCTGGGATGAGAGCAAGATGGAGCCAAGATTGGAGCAGGATGGAGCCGGGATGGGAACGCGATGGGGCCAGGAAAGGAACAGCATAGAGCAGAGATGGCAGCAGGATGAGAGCAGGATGGAGCTGGGACGGGAGTGGGATGCAGCCGGGATGGGAGACGGATGGAGCTGGGATGGAAGCGGAATGGAGCTGGGATGGAGCGGGGATCACAACAGGATGGAGCCAGGATCGAACCAGGATTGAGCGGGATGGAGACAGGATGGGAGTGGGATAGAGCCAAGATGGGAGCAGGATGAAGCCAGGATCAGAGCTGGATGGAGCCGGGACTGGAGAGTGTTGGAGCTGGGAAGGGAGCGGGATGGGAGCCGGAGGGAGAGAGAATGGGAGAGGGATGGAGCCGGGATGTGAGCGGATTGGAGCCGGGATGGGAGCTGAATGGAGCTGGGTTGGGAGGGAGATGGGAGCAGAATGGAGCCGGGATGGGAGCAGGACAGAGCCAGGATGGTGCCGGGATGGGAGCTGGATGGTGCCGGGATGGGAGAGGGATGGAGCTGGGATGGGAGAGGGATACAGCTGGGATGGGAGCGGGATGGAACAGGGATGGGAGAGGGATGGAGCAAGGATGGGGGCAGGATGGAGACAGGATGGGAATGGAATGGAGACGGGATGGGAGCTGGGATCGGACTATTATCGAGCAGGACGGAGCCAGGATTTGAGCAGGATGGAGACAGGATGGGAGCACGATGGAGTTGGGATGGGAGAGGGATGGAGCTGGGATGGGAGCGGGATGGGAGCAGAATGGAGCCGGGATAGGAGCGGGATGGAGCTGGGATGGGAAAGGGATGGAAGCTGGATGGAGCCGGGATTGAACCAGGATTGAGGGGGATGGAGCCGGGATGGGAACAGGATGGAGCATGAATGGGAGCGGGATGGGAGCGGGATGGAGCTGGGATGGGTGAGGGATGGAGCAGGGATGATAGCAGGATGGAGTCGGGATGGGAGTGGGATGGGAGCGGGATGAGAGCGGGATAGAGCCAGGACGGGAGCGGGATGGAGCCGGGATGGGAGCGGGATGGGAGCGGGATGGAGCCGGGATCAAGCCAGGATCGACCGGGATTAAGCCTGGATGGGAACGGGATGGAGCTAGCATGATAGGGGGATGGAGGCGGGATCGGAGTGGGATGAATCCGACATGGGAGCGCAATGGAGCTGGTACCAAAGCGGCATGGAGCTGTGATCAAACCGGGATTGAGCATGAAGGAGCCTGGATGGGAGTGGGGTGGAGCCGAGATCAGAGCGAGATGTAGCAGGGATCAAACCAGGATCAAGCAGGATGGAGCTGGGATGGGAGCAGGATAGAGCTGGGGTTAGAGCGGTATGAACTGGATTCGAACGGGGATCGAGTGGGATGAAGCCAGGATCAGAGCGGTATGGAGGTGGGATCGAACCGGGATCAAACAAGACGGAGCCAGGATGGGAGTGGGATGGAGCCAGGATCGGAGCTGGATGGAGCAGGGATTGGAGAGTGTTGGAGCTGGGAAGGGAGCGGAATGGTAGGCAGATGGAGACAGAATGGGAGAGGGATGGACCGGGATGGGAGCATGATAGAGCCAGGATGGAGCCTGGATGGGAGCGGGATGGAGACAGGATGGGAGCCAGATGGTGCCAGGATGGGAGAGGGATGGAGCTGGGATGGGAGCAGGATGCAGCCGGGATGGGAGCGGGATGGAGCCAGGATGGGAGCAGGATGGAGACAGGATGGGAACGGAATGGAGCTGGGATGGGAGCGGGATGGAGCCACGATCAGAGCTGGATGGAGCCAGAATTGGAGCCGGATGGAGCCAGGATGGGAGCGGGATGGAGAGGGGATGGGAGGAGAATGCAGCTGGGATGATAGCAGGATGGGAGCGGGATGGAGTCGGCATCAGAGCGGGATGCAGCTGTGATGGAGCCGGGACCGAACCAGGACGGAGCAGGATGAAGCCGGGATGGGAGCGGGATGGAGCTGTGATGGAGCCGGGATCGAAGCAGGACCGAGCAGGATGAAGCCGGGATGGGAGCCGGATGGAGCCGGGATCGAAGCAGGATCGAGCAGGGTAGAGATGGGATGGGAGCGGGATGGGAGCGGGATGGAACCGGGATGGAAGAGGGATGGTGGTGGGAAGGGAGCAAGATGGAGCCTAGATGGGGGCAGGATGGAGCTGGGATGGAGCTGGGATCGAACCAGGATTGAGCAGGATGGTGTCGGGATGGGAACAAGATGGAGCCGTGATGGGAGCAGGATGGAAGTGGGATGGAGCCAGGATGAAAGAGGGATGGAGCCGGGATGGGAGCGTGATGGAGCCGGGATGGAGCCGGGATGGGAGTGGGATGGAGCTGGGATGGGAGCGGGATAGAACCGGGATCAGAGTGACATGAAGCCGGGATCAAACCAGGGTCAAGCAGGATGAAGCCCGGATCAGAGCGGGATGGAGCCGGGACCGAACCAGGATTGAGCGGGATGGAGCCAGGATCAGAGCGGGATGGAGCCGAAATGGGAGCGGGTTGGGAGCGGGATGGGAGCGGGATAGATCCGGGATGGGAGTGGGATGGAACTGGGACAGGAGCGGGATCGGAGAGGGATGGAGCCAAGATGGGAATAGGATGGAGCTGGGATGAGGGCAGGATGGAGGCGGGATGGAGCCAGGATCAAACCAGGATTGAGGCGGATGAAGCCGGGATGTGAACGGGATGGAGACGGGATAGGAGCAGGATGGAGCCGGGATGGGAGTGGGATGGGAGCAGGATGGAGCCGGAATGGGAGAGTGATAGCAGCAGGATGGAGCCAGGATGGGAGTGCTGTTCAGCTGGGGTGGGCACGGGATGGGAGTGGGATGCAGCCAGCATGGAGCTGGGATGGGAGAGGGATGGAGCCAGCATGGGAGTGGGACAGAGCCAGGATGAAACCGGGATGGAGCTGGGATTGAACCAGGATCGAGTGGGATGGAGCCAGAAGGGGAGCGGGATGGAGTCAGGATCGGAGCAGGATAGAGCCAGGATCGAACCAGGATTGAGCAGGATGGAGGCAGGATAGGAGCAGAATGGAACCGGGATGGGAGCGGGATGGAGCCGGAATGGGAGCGGGATGGAGCCGGGATGGGAGTGGGATGGGAGCAAAATGGAGCCAGGATGGGAGCTGGAGAGAGCCGGGATAGGAGCAGGATGGGAGTAGGATAGGAGCGAAAAGGAGCTGTGATCAGAGCGGGATGGAGCCGGAATCAAACCAGGATCGAGCGTGATGGAGTCGGGGTGATAGCGGGATGGAGGCGGGATGGGAGCGTAATGGAGCCGGGGTGGGAGAGGGATGGGATCAAAATGAAGCTGGGATTGGAGTGGGATTGAGCCAGGATGGGAGAGGGATGGAGCCGGCACGGGAGCAGGATGGAGCCTGGATGGGAAAGAAATGGAGCCGGGATCGGAGTGTGATGGAGAGGGATGGAGCCGGGATGGAATCAGGATCTAGCGGGTTGAAGCCGGGATGGGAACTGGATGAGCAGGGATAGGAGCGAGATGAAGGCAGGATCAGAGCAGGATGGAGCCAGGATGGAGCCGGGATGGAGTCGGATGGAACCAGGATCGAGCGAGATGAAGCCGGGATGGGAACGGGATGGAGCAGGATGGAGCTGGGATGGGAGCAGGATGGGAGCGGAATGGAGATGGGATGTGAGCAGGATGGAGCCGGAATGGGAGAAGGATGGAGCTGGGACAGGAAAGGGGGGTAGCTTGGATGGGAGTGGGATTGGAGCCGAATGGAGCCTGGACGGGAGCCGAATGGAGCCGGGATGGGAGCGGAATGGGTGCATAATGGAGCCGGGATGGCAGTGGGATGGAGCCAGGATGGGAGAGGGATGGAGCCAGGATGGAAAAGGGATGGAGCCAGAATGGGAGCAGGATGGAGACAGGAGGGGAAAGGGATGGAGCTGGGATGGGAAAGGGATGGAGTCGGGATGGGAGAGGGATGGAGACGGGATGGGAGCGGGATGGAGCTGTGATGGAGCCGGGATCGAACCAGGACTGAGCAGGATGAAGCCGGGATGGGAGTGGGATGGAGCCGGGATCGAAGCAGGATTGAGCGGGATGGAGATGGGATGGAAGCAGGATGGAGCTGGGATGGAACCAGGATAGAGCAGGATGGAGCCGGAATGGGAGAAGGATGGAGCTGGGACAGGAAAGGGGGGTAGCTTGGATGGGAGTGGGATTGGAGCCGAATGGAGCCTGGACGGGAGCCGAATGGAGCTGGGATGGGAGCGGAATGGGTGCAGAATGGAGCCGGGATGGCAGTGGGATGGAGCAAGGATGGGAGAGGGATGGAGCCAGGATGGAAAAGGGATGGAGCCAGAATGGGAGCAGGATGGAGACAGGAGGGGAAAGGGATGGAGCTGGGATGGGAAAGGGATGGAGTCGGGATGGGAGAGGGATGGAGACGGGATGGGAGCGGGATGGAGCTGTGATGGAGCCGGGATCGAACCAGGACTGAGCAGGATGAAGCCGGGATGGGAGTGGGATGGAGCCGGGATCGAAGCAGGATTGAGCGGGATGGAGATGGGATGGAAGCAGGATGGAGCTGGGATGGAACCAGGATAGAGCAGGATGGAGACAGCATGGGAGTGGGATGGAGCCGGGATGGAAGAGGGATGGTGGTGGGAAGGGAGCAAGATGGAGCCAAGATGGGGGCAGGATCGAGCTGGGAGGCAGGTCAGATCCAACCAGGATTGAGCGGGATGGAGTCGGGATGGGAACAAGATAGAGTCTGGATGGGAGCAGGATGGAGCCGGGATGGGAAAGGGATGGAGCTGGGATGGGAGCGAGATGGAGCTGAGATGGAGCCAGGATAGGAGCGTGATGGAGCCGGGATGGGAGCAGGATGGGAGCGGCATGGAGCCGGGATGGCAGCAGATGGAGCAGAGATGGGAGAGGGATGGAGCCGGGATGGGAGCGGGATGGAGCTGAGATGGGAGCAGGATGGAGCCGAGATGGGAAAACAATGGAGACAAGATTCGAGTGGTATGGAGCCGGGGTCAAAGCGGGATGGACCCAGGATGGGAGCAGATTGGAGCCGGGATGGGAGTGGGATGGAGTCGGGATGGGAGTGGGATGGAGCCGAAATGGAAGCCAGATGGGAGCAGAATGGAGCCGGGATAGGAGCGGGATAGAGCCAGAATGGAGTCAGGATAGGACCGGGATGGAGCCAGGATGGGAGAGGGATGGAGTTGGGATGGGAGCAGGATGGAGCTGGAATGGGAGCTGGATGGAGCTGGGATGGGAACGGAATGGAGCCAGGATGGGAAGGGGATGAATCCGGGATGGAAGCAAGATGGAGGCAGTATCAGAGCTGGATGGAGCTGGGATGAAAGCAGGATGGAGCTGGGATGGGAGCGGGATGGAGCTGGGATGGGAGCAGGATGAGCCGGGATGGGAAAAGAATGGAGACAAGATTCAAGCAGGATGAAGTCAGGATGGGAGTGAGATGGAGCCACAATCAGAGCTGGATGGATCCGGGATCAAAGCGAGATGGAGCCGGGATGGGAGTGGGATAGAGCCAGGATGGAGCTGGGATAAGAGCGGGATGGAGCCGGGCTGGGAGAGGGATGGCGTTGGGATGGGAGCAGGTTGGAGCTGGAATGGGTGCGGGATGGAGCTGGGATGGGAATGGAATGGAGCCAGGATGGGCGTGGGATGAAGCCGGGATGGGAGCAAGATGGAGCCAAGATCTGAGCGGGATGGAGCCGGGATGAAAGCAGGATGGAGCCGGGATGGGAGTGGGATGGGAGAGGGATGGAGTCAGGATGGGATAGGGATGGCGCCAGAATGGGAGCAGGATGGACCTGGGATGGGAAAGGGATCGAGCCAAGATCGAACCAGGATCAAGTGGGATGGAGCCAGGATGGGAATGGGATGGAGCCGGGATGTGAGCGATATGCAGCTGTGATTGGAGCATGATAGGAGCAGAATGGAGTTGGGATGGTAGCGGGATGTAGCTAGGATCGGAGAGGGATTGAGCCAGGATGGGAGCAGGATGGAGAGGAAATGGGAGCGGAATGGAGCCAGGATCGGAGCTGGATAGAGATTGGAGCTGGGATGGAGACGGCATGGAACAAGGATCGAGCGGGATGAAGCCAGAATGGGAACGGGATGGAGCCGGGATGGGAGCAGGATGGAGTCAGGATTGGAGCGGGACGGAGCTGGGATGGAGCCAGAATGGAACCAGAATCTAGCGGGATGAAGCCGGGATAGGAGCGGGATGAAGCCGGGATCAGAGTGGCATGGAGCCGGGATCGAAGCAGGATTGAGCGGGATGGAGATGGGATGGAAGCAGGATGGAGCTGGGATGGAACCAGCATAGAGCAGGATGGAGACAGCATGGGAGTGGGATGGAGCCGGGATGGAAGAGGGATGGTGGTGGGAAGGGAGCAAGATGGAGCCAAGATGGGGGCAGGATCGAGCTGGGAGGCAGGTCAGATCCAACCAGGATTGAGCGGGATGGAGTCGGGATGGGAACAAGATAGAGTCTGGATGGGAGCAGGATGGAGCCGGGATGGGAAAGGGATGGAGCTGGGATGGGAGCGAGATGGAGCTGAGATGGAGCCAGGATAGGAGCGTGATGGAGCCGGGATGGGAGCAGGATGGGAGCGGCATGGAGCCGGGATGGCAGCAGATGGAGCAGAGATGGGAGAGGGATGGAGCCGGGATGGGAGCGGGATGGAGCTGAGATGGGAGCAGGATGGAGCCGAGATGGGAAAACAATGGAGACAAGATTCGAGTGGTATGGAGCCGGGGTCAAAGCGGGATGGACCCAGGATGGGAGCAGATTGGAGCCGGGATGGGAGTGGGATGGAGTCGGGATGGGAGTGGGATGGAGCCGAAATGGAAGCCAGATGGGAGCAGAATGGAGCCGGGATAGGAGCGGGATAGAGCCAGAATGGAGTCAGGATAGGACCGGGATGGAGCCAGGATGGGAGAGGGATGGAGTTGGGATGGGAGCAGGATGGAGCTGGAATGGGAGCTGGATGGAGCTGGGATGGGAACGGAATGGAGCCAGGATGGGAAGGGGATGAATCCGGGATGGAAGCAAGATGGAGGCAGTATCAGAGCTGGATGGAGCTGGGATGAAAGCAGGATGGAGCTGGGATGGGAGCGGGATGGAGCTGGGATGGGAGCAGGATGAGCCGGGATGGGAAAAGAATGGAGACAAGATTCAAGCAGGATGAAGTCAGGATGGGAGTGAGATGGAGCCACAATCAGAGCTGGATGGATCCGGGATCAAAGCGAGATGGAGCCGGGATGGGAGTGGGATAGAGCCAGGATGGAGCTGGGATAAGAGCGGGATGGAGCCGGGCTGGGAGAGGGATGGCGTTGGGATGGGAGCAGGTTGGAGCTGGAATGGGTGCGGGATGGAGCTGGGATGGGAATGGAATGGAGCCAGGATGGGCGTGGGATGAAGCCGGGATGGGAGCAAGATGGAGCCAAGATCTGAGCGGGATGGAGCCGGGATGAAAGCAGGATGGAGCCGGGATGGGAGTGGGATGGGAGAGGGATGGAGTCAGGATGGGATAGGGATGGCGCCAGAATGGGAGCAGGATGGACCTGGGATGGGAAAGGGATCGAGCCAAGATCGAACCAGGATCAAGTGGGATGGAGCCAGGATGGGAATGGGATGGAGCCGGGATGTGAGCGATATGCAGCTGTGATTGGAGCATGATAGGAGCAGAATGGAGTTGGGATGGTAGCGGGATGTAGCTAGGATCGGAGAGGGATTGAGCCAGGATGGGAGCAGGATGGAGAGGAAATGGGAGCGGAATGGAGCCAGGATCGGAGCTGGATAGAGATTGGAGCTGGGATGGAGACGGCATGGAACAAGGATCGAGCGGGATGAAGCCAGAATGGGAACGGGATGGAGCCGGGATGGGAGCAGGATGGAGTCAGGATTGGAGCGGGACGGAGCTGGGATGGAGCCAGAATGGAACCAGAATCTAGCGGGATGAAGCCGGGATAGGAGCGGGATGAAGCCGGGATCAGAGTGGCATGGAGCCGGGATCGAAGCAGGATTGAGCGGGATGGAGATGGGATGGAAGCAGGATGGAGCTGGGATGGAACCAGCATAGAGCAGGATGGAGACAGCATGGGAGTGGGATGGAGCCGGGATGGAAGAGGGATGGTGGTGGGAAGGGAGCAAGATGGAGCCAAGATGGGGGCAGGATCGAGCTGGGAGGCAGGTCAGATCCAACCAGGATTGAGCGGGATGGAGTCGGGATGGGAACAAGATAGAGTCTGGATGGGAGCAGGATGGAGCCAGGATGGGAAAGGGATGGAGCTGGGATGGGAGCGAGATGGAGCTGAGATGGAGCCAGGATAGGAGCGTGATGGAGCCGGGATGGGAGCAGGATGGGAGCGGCATGGAGCCGGGATGGCAGCAGATGGAGCAGAGATGGGAGAGGGATGGAGCCGGGATGGGAGCGGGATGGAGCTGAGATGGGAGCAGGATGGAGCCGAGATGGGAAAACAATGGAGACAAGATTCGAGTGGTATGGAGCCGGGGTCAAAGCGGGATGGACCCAGGATGGGAGCAGATTGGAGCCGGGATGGGAGTGGGATGGAGTCGGGATGGGAGTGGGATGGAGCCGAAATGGAAGCCAGATGGGAGCAGAATGGAGCTGGGATAGGAGCGGGATAGAGCCAGAATGGAGTCAGGATAGGACCGGGATGGAGCCAGGATGGGAGAGGGATGGAGTTGGGATGGGAGCAGGATGGAGCTGGAATGGGAGCTGGATGGAGCTGGGATGGGAACGGAATGGAGCCAGGATGGGAAGGGGATGAATCCGGGATGGAAGCAAGATGGAGGCAGTATCAGAGCTGGATGGAGCTGGGATGAAAGCAGGATGGAGCTGGGATGGGAGCGGGATGGAGCTGGGATGGGAGCAGGATGAGCCGGGATGGGAAAAGAATGGAGACAAGATTCAAGCAGGATGAAGTCAGGATGGGAGTGAGATGGAGCCACAATCAGAGCTGGATGGATCCGGGATCAAAGCGAGATGGAGCCGGGATGGGAGTGGGATAGAGCCAGGATGGAGCTGGGATAAGAGCGGGATGGAGCCGGGCTGGGAGAGGGATGGCGTTGGGATGGGAGCAGGTTGGAGCTGGAATGGGTGCGGGATGGAGCTGGGATGGGAATGGAATGGAGCCAGGATGGGCGTGGGATGAAGCCGGGATGGGAGCAAGATGGAGCCAAGATCTGAGCGGGATGGAGCCGGGATGAAAGCAGGATGGAGCCGGGATGGGAGTGGGATGGGAGAGGGATGGAGTCAGGATGGGATAGGGATGGCGCCAGAATGGGAGCAGGATGGACCTGGGATGGGAAAGGGATCGAGCCAAGATCGAACCAGGATCAAGTGGGATGGAGCCAGGATGGGAATGGGATGGAGCCGGGATGTGAGCGATATGCAGCTGTGATTGGAGCATGATAGGAGCAGAATGGAGTTGGGATGGTAGCGGGATGTAGCTAGGATCGGAGAGGGATTGAGCCAGGATGGGAGGAGGATGGAGAGGAAATGGGAGCGGAATGGAGCCAGGATCGGAGCTGGATAGAGATTGGAGCTGGGATGGAGACGGCATGGAACAAGGATCGAGCGGGATGAAGCCAGAATGGGAACGGGATGGAGCCGGGATGGGAGCAGGATGGAGTCAGGATTGGAGCGGGACGGAGCTGGGATGGAGCCAGAATGGAACCAGAATCTAGCGGGATGAAGCCGGGATAGGAGCGGGATGAAGCCGGGATCAGAGTGGCATGGAGCCGGGATCGAAGCAGGATTGAGCGGGATGGAGCTGGGATGGAACCAGGATAGAGCAGGATGGAGACAGCATGGGAGTGGGATGGAGCCGGGATGGAAGAGGGATGGTGGTGGGAAGGGAGCAAGATGGAGCCAAGATGGGGGCAGGATCGAGCTGGGAGGCAGGTCAGATCCAACCAGGATTGAGCGGGATGGAGTCGGGATGGGAACAAGATAGAGTCTGGATGGGAGCAGGATGGAGCCAGGATGGGAAAGGGATGGAGCTGGGATGGGAGCGAGATGGAGCTGAGATGGAGCCAGGATAGGAGCGTGATGGAGCCGGGATGGGAGCAGGATGGGAGCGGCATGGAGCCGGGATGGCAGCAGATGGAGCAGAGATGGGAGAGGGATGGAGCCGGGATGGGAGCGGGATGGAGCTGAGATGGGAGCAGGATGGAGCCGAGATGGGAAAACAATGGCAGCAGATGGAGCAGAGATGGGAGAGGGATGGAGCCGGGATGGGAGCGGGATGGAGCTGAGATGGGAGCAGGATGGAGCCGAGATGGGAAAACAATGGAGACAAGATTCGAGTGGTATGGAGCCGGGGTCAAAGCGGGATGGACCCAGGATGGGAGCAGATTGGAGCCGGGATGGGAGTGGGATGGAGTCGGGATGGGAGTGGGATGGAGCCAAAATGGAAGCCAGATGGGAGCAGAATGGAGCTGGGATAGGAGCGGGATAGAGCCAGAATGGAGTCAGGATAGGACCGGGATGGAGCCAGGATGGGAGAGGGATGGAGTTGGGATGGGAGCAGGATGGAGCTGGAATGGGAGCTGGATGGAGCTGGGATGGGAACGGAATGGAGCCAGGATGGGAAGGGGATGAAGATGATGGAGCTGGGATGGGAGGATGGAGGGCAGGATAAAGAATGGAGACAAGATTCAAGGATGGGAGTGAGATGAAGCCACAATCAGAGCTGGATGGATCCGGGATCAAAGCGAGATGGAGCCGGGATGGGAGTGGGATAGAGCCAGGATGGAGCTGGGATAAGAGCGGGATGGAGCCGGGCTGGGAGAGGGATGGCGTTGGGATGGGAGCAGGTTGGAGCTGGAATGGGTGCGGGATGGAGCTGGGATGGGAATGGAATGGAGCCAGGATGGGCGTGGGATGAAGCCGGGATGGGAGCAAGATGGAGCCAAGATCTGAGCGGGATGGAGCCGGGATGAAAGCAGGATGGAGCCGGGATGGGAGTGGGATGGGAGAGGGATGGAGTCAGGATGGGATAGGGATGGCGCCAGAATGGGAGCAGGATGGACCTGGGATGGGAAAGGGATCGAGCCAAGATCGAACCAGGATCAAGTGGGATGGAGCCAGGATGGGAATGGGATGGAGCCGGGATGTGAGCGATATGCAGCTGTGATTGGAGCATGATAGGAGCAGAATGGAGTTGGGATGGTAGCGGGATGTAGCTAGGATCGGAGAGGGATTGAGCCAGGATGGGAGCAGGATGGAGAGGAAATGGGAGCGGAATGGAGCCAGGATCGGAGCTGGATAGAGATTGGAGCTGGGATGGAGACGGCATGGAACAAGGATCGAGCGGGATGAAGCCAGAATGGGAACGGGATGGAGCCGGGATGGGAGCAGGATGGAGTCAGGATTGGAGCGGGACGGAGCTGGGATGGAGCCAGAATGGAACCAGAATCTAGCGGGATGAAGCCGGGATAGGAGCGGGATGAAGCCGGGATCAGAGTGGCATGGAGCCGGGATCGAAGCAGGATTGAGCGGGATGGAGATGGGATGGAAGCAGGATGGAGCTGGGATGGAACCAGCATAGAGCAGGATGGAGACAGCATGGGAGTGGGATGGAGCCGGGATGGAAGAGGGATGGTGGTGGGAAGGGAGCAAGATGGAGCCAAGATGGGGGCAGGATCGAGCTGGGAGGCAGGTCAGATCCAACCAGGATTGAGCGGGATGGAGTCGGGATGGGAACAAGATAGAGTCTGGATGGGAGCAGGATGGAGCCAGGATGGGAAAGGGATGGAGCTGGGATGGGAGCGAGATGGAGCTGAGATGGAGCCAGGATAGGAGCGTGATGGAGCCGGGATGGGAGCAGGATGGGAGCGGCATGGAGCCGGGATGGCAGCAGATGGAGCAGAGATGGGAGAGGGATGGAGCCGGGATGGGAGCGGGATGGAGCTGAGATGGGAGCAGGATGGAGCCGAGATGGGAAAACAATGGAGACAAGATTCGAGTGGTATGGAGCCGGGGTCAAAGCGGGATGGACCCAGGATGGGAGCAGATTGGAGCCGGGATGGGAGTGGGATGGAGTCGGGATGGGAGTGGGATGGAGCCGAAATGGAAGCCAGATGGGAGCAGAATGGAGCTGGGATAGGAGCGGGATAGAGCCAGAATGGAGTCAGGATAGGACCGGGATGGAGCCAGGATGGGAGAGGGATGGAGTTGGGATGGGAGCAGGATGGAGCTGGAATGGGAGCTGGATGGAGCTGGGATGGGAACGGAATGGAGCCAGGATGGGAAGGGGATGAATCCGGGATGGAAGCAAGATGGAGGCAGTATCAGAGCTGGATGGAGCTGGGATGAAAGCAGGATGGAGCTGGGATGGGAGCGGGATGGAGCTGGGATGGGAGCAGGATGAGCCGGGATGGGAAAAGAATGGAGACAAGATTCAAGCAGGATGAAGTCAGGATGGGAGTGAGATGGAGCCACAATCAGAGCTGGATGGATCCGGGATCAAAGCGAGATGGAGCCGGGATGGGAGTGGGATAGAGCCAGGATGGAGCTGGGATAAGAGCGGGATGGAGCCGGGCTGGGAGAGGGATGGCGTTGGGATGGGAGCAGGTTGGAGCTGGAATGGGTGCGGGATGGAGCTGGGATGGGAATGGAATGGAGCCAGGATGGGCGTGGGATGAAGCCGGGATGGGAGCAAGATGGAGCCAAGATCTGAGCGGGATGGAGCCGGGATGAAAGCAGGATGGAGCCGGGATGGGAGTGGGATGGGAGAGGGATGGAGTCAGGATGGGATAGGGATGGCGCCAGAATGGGAGCAGGATGGACCTGGGATGGGAAAGGGATCGAGCCAAGATCGAACCAGGATCAAGTGGGATGGAGCCAGGATGGGAATGGGATGGAGCCGGGATGTGAGCGATATGCAGCTGTGATTGGAGCATGATAGGAGCAGAATGGAGTTGGGATGGTAGCGGGATGTAGCTAGGATCGGAGAGGGATTGAGCCAGGATGGGAGCAGGATGGAGAGGAAATGGGAGCGGAATGGAGCCAGGATCGGAGCTGGATAGAGATTGGAGCTGGGATGGAGACGGCATGGAACAAGGATCGAGCGGGATGAAGCCAGAATGGGAACGGGATGGAGCCGGGATGGGAACAGGATGGAGTCAGGATTGGAGCGGGACGGAGCTGGGATGGAGCCAGAATGGAACCAGAATCTAGCGGGATGAAGCCGGGATAGGAGCGGGATGAAGCCGGGATCAGAGTGGGATGGAGCCAGCATGGGAGAATGATGGGAGAGGGATGGGAGCCGGATGGAGCTAGGATGGGAGTGGGGTGGAGCTGGGATGGGAGAAGAATGGAGCCAGGATGGGAGTGGGATGGAGCTGGGATGGGAGCAAGCTGGGAGCAGAATGGAGCCAGGATGGGAGGGGAATAGAGCCAGGATGGAGCTGGGATGGGAGCGTGATAGAGCCGGGATGGGAGCGGGATAGAGCCGGGATGAGAGCAAGATGGAGCCAAGATTGGAGCAGAATGGAGCCGGGATGGAGCCGGGATATAACCAGGATTGAGCAGGATGAAGCCGGGATAGGAACGCGATGGAGCCGGGAACGGAACATCATAGAGCCAAGGTGGGAGGAGGATGAGAGCAGGATGGAGATGGGACGGGAGTGGAATGAAGCCGGGATGGAAGACGGATGGAGCCGGGATGGAAGCATAATGTAGCCGGGATGGAGCTGGGATCAGAACAGGATAGAGCCAGGATCGAACCGGGATCGAGCGGGATGGAGCCGGGGTGGGAGTGGGATGGAGCCGAGATGGGAGCGGGATGAAGCCAGGATCAGAGCTGGATGAAGCCGGGATGGGAGATTATTGGAGCTGGGAAGGGAGCGGGATGGGAGACGGAGGGAGTCTGAATTTGAGAGGGATGGAGCCGGGATGGGAGCGGATTGGAGCTGGGATAGGAGCCGGATGGAGCTGGGATAGGAGGGAGATGGGAGCAGAATGGAGCCAGGATGGGAGCGGGATAGAGCCAGGATGGAGCAGGGATGGGAGCTGGATGGTGCCGGGATGGGAGAGGGATGGAGCTGGGATGGGAGCTGGGATGCAGCCGGGATGCAAGCAGGATGGAGCCGGGATGGGAGCCGTGATATGAATGGAATGGAGCCGTGATGGGAGCGGGATGGAGCCAGAATGGGAGCAGGATGGAGCTGGGATCGGACCAGGATCAAGCGGGACGGAGACAGGATGGGAGCGGAATGGAGACAGGGTGGGAGCACGATGGAGTCGGGATGGGAGAGGGATGGAGCTGGGATGGGAGCGGGATTTGAGAGGGATGGAGCCGGGATGGGAGCGGGTTGGAGCTTGGATGAGAAAGGGATGGAGGCGGGATGGAGCTGGGATTGAACCAGGATTGAGGGGGATGGAGCCGGGATGAGAGCAGGATGGAGCTGGGATGGGAGCGGGATGGGAGCGAAATGCAGCTGGGATGGGAGCGGGATGGAGTCAGGATGGGAGTGGGATAAAGAGGGGATGGGAGAGAGATGGAGCCAGGACTGGATTGGGATGGAGCCCGGATGAGAACGGGATGGAGCTGGAGTGGGAGCGGGATGGGAGTGGGATGGAGCCGGGATGGAGATGGGATGGGAGCGAAATGGAGCTGGGATGGGAGCGGGATGGGAGCAAGATGGGATCATGATGGAGCCAGGATCGGGCCAGGATTGAGTGGGACGTAGCTCTGATGGGAGCAGGATGGAGCCGAAATGGGATAGGGATGGCGCTGGGATGGGAGTCGGATGGAGCCGGGATGGGAGCGGGATGGAGCTGGGATGGAAGCAGGATGGGAGCAGGATGGAGATGGGATGGGTGAGGGATGGACCCGGGATGATAGCGGGATGGAGTTGGGATGGGAGCGGGATGGGAGCGGGATGGAAGCGGGATGTAGGTAGGATGGGAGAGGGATGGAAGCGGGATGGGAGCAGGATGGAGCCAGGACAGGAGCGGGATGGAGCTGTGATGGAGCTGGAATCGAACCAGGATCGAGCAGGATGAAGCCGGGATGGGAGCGGGATGGAGACGGGATCGAAGCAGGATGGAGCCAGTATCGACCCAAGATAGAGCAGGATGGAGATGGCATGGGAGCGGGATGGAGCCAGGATGGAAGAGAGATGGTGTTGGGAATGGAGCAGGATCAACCGGGATGGAGCTCAGATGGAACCAGGATTGAGAGGGATGGAGTCGGGATGGGAACAAGATGGAGTCGGGATGGGAGCGGGATGGAGCAAGATGAGAGCAGGATGGAGCCGGCTTCAAACTGGATTGAGCGGGATGGGGTTGGGATGGGAGCGGGATGGAGCCGGGTTCAAACCAGGATTGAGTGGGATGGGGTTGGGATGGGAGCGGGATGGGGTGGGGATGGGATAGGGATGACGCCGGGATGGGAACAGGATGGAGCTGGGATGGGAGCGGGATGGATCTAAGATTGAACCAGGATCAAGCGGGATGAAGCTAGGATGGGAACGGGATGGAGCCCGGATGTAAGCGATACGGAGCTGGGATCGGAGCATGATAAGAGCGGAATGGAGTTGTGATGGTAGCAGGATGCAGCTAGGATGGGAGATGGATGGAGCCGGGATGGGAACCCGATGGAGCCGACATTGGAGCCAAATGGAGGCAGGATTGGAGAGGGATGGAGGTGGGATGGGGCCGGGATGGAACCAGAATCTAGCAGGATGAAGCCGGGATAGGAGCTGGGATGGAGCCGGAATCAGAGTGCGATGGAGGCAGCATGGGAGAATGATGGGAGAGGGATGGGAGCCGGATGAAGCCAGGATGGGAACTGGATGGAGCCGGGATGGGATACAGATGGAGCTGGGATGGGAGAGGGACGGAGCCAGGATGGGAGCGAGGTTCGAGATGAATGGAGCCGGGGGGGGAGTAAGATAGGCGGGAGGCAGCCGGGATGGCAGTGGGATGGAGCCGGGATGGGAGAGAGATGGGGCCTGGATGGGAGCAGGATGAAGCCGGGATGGGAGCAGGATGGAGCAAGGATGGGAGTAGGATGGAGCCAGGATGGGAGTAGGATGGAGCCGGGATGGGAGAGGGATGCAGCTGGGATGGGAGCGGGATGGAGCAAGGATGGGAGCAGGATGGAGCTGGGATGGGAACAGAATGGAGCCAGGATGGGAGCGGGATGGAGCCAGAATGGGAGCAGGATGGAGCTGGGATCGGACCAGGATCAAGCGGGATGGAGACAGGATGGGACCGGGATGGAGACGGGATGGAGACAGGATGGGAGAACGATGGAGTCAGGATGAGAGAGGGATGGAGCTGGGATGGGAGCGGGATGGGAGAGGGATGGAGCCGGGATGGGAGCAGGATGGAGCCAAGATCGTACCAGGATCTAGAGGGATGGAACGAGGATGGGAATGGGATGGAGCCGGTATACGAGCGGAATGGAGCCATGATCGGAGGGGGATGGAGCCAGGATCAAACCAGGATTGAGTGGGATGGAGCCGGGATGGGAGCGGGATGGGTGCGGAATGGAGCTGGGATGGCAGTGGGATGGAGCTGGGATGGGAGAGGGATGGAGCCAGGATGGGAAAGGGATGGAGCCGGGATGGGAGAGGGATGGAGCCAGGATGGGAAAGGGATGGAGCCAGGATGGGAGTGGGATGGAGCTGGGATGGGAGCAGGATGGAGCCAGGATGGGAAAACAATGGAGACAAGATTCAAGCAGGATGAAGTATGGATGGGAGCGGGATGGAGCCACGATCCAGAGCTGGATGGAGCCTGGATCAAGCAGGATGGAGCCGGGATGGGAGCGGGATGGAGCTGGGTTGGGAGCCAGTTTGAGACGGGATGGGAGGGGGATGGGAGAGAGATGGGAGCAGAATGGAGCCGAATGGGAGCAGGATAGAGCTGGGATGGGAACAGAATGGAGCCAGGATGGGCGCAGGATGAAGCTGGGATGGGAGCAAGATGGAGCCAGTATCAGAGCTGGAAGGAGCCAGGATCAAAGCCGGATGGAGCCGGGATGGGAGCGGGATGGGAGGGGGATAGAGTCGGGATGAGAGCGGGATGGACCCGGGATGGGAGCAGATTGGAGCCAGGATGGGAGTGGGATGGAGTCGGGATGGGAACGGGATGGAGCCAGAATGGGAGCGAGATGGGATCAGAATGGAGCCGGGATGGGAGCGGGATAGAGCCGGGATGGAGCCGGGATGGGAGAGGCATGGAGCCGGGATCAGAGCGGGATGGAGCCGGCATGGGAGAAGAATGGAGCCAGGATGGGAGTGGGATGGAGTTGGGATGGGAGCAAGCTGAGAGCAGAATGGAGCCAGGATGGGAGCGGAATAGAGATAGGATGGAGCTGGGATGGGAGCGGGATGGAGCTGGGATGGGAGCAAGCTGAGAGCAGAATGGAGCCAGGATGGGAGCGGAATAGAGATAGGATGGAGCTGGGATGGGAGCGGGATGGAGCTGGGATGGGAGAAGAATGGAGACCGGATGGGAGCAGGATGGAGCTGGGATGGGCGCAGGATGGAGCCTGGATGGGAACAGAATGGAGCCAGGATGGAAGCTGGATGAAGCCAGGATGAGAGCAGGTTGGGAGCGGAATGGATCTGTGATGGGAACGGGATGGAGACAGGAGGGGAGAGGGGAGAGGGGAGCTGGGATGGGAAAGGGATGGAGTCGGGATGGGAGCAGGATGGATACAGGAGGGGAGAGGGATGGAGCTGGGATGGGAAAGGGATGGAGTTGGGATGGGAGCAGGATGGAGCTAGGATGGGAGCAGGATGGAGCCGGGATGGGAGTGGGATGGGAGCAGGATGGAGCCGGGATTGGAGCAGGATGGAGCCGGAATGGGAGCTGATGGGAGCAGAATGGAGCCGGCATGGGAGAGTGATAGCAGCAGGATGGAGCCAGGATGGGAGAGGGATGGAGTCAGGATGGGAGTGGGATTGAGCTGTGGTGGGAGCGGGATGGGAGTGGGATGCTGCCGGGATGGGGCTGAGACGGGAGTGAAATGGAGCCCAGATGAAAGCGGCATGGAGCCGGGATGGAGCTTGGATGGGCGCGAGCTGGAATGGGATCAAGATGGAGCCAGGAATGGAGCGGGACAGAGCTAAGATGGGAGCGGAATGGGAGCAGGATGAGAGTGGGATGGAGCCGGGACAGGAACGGCATAGAGCCGAGATGGGAGTGGGATGGGAGCGGGATGAAGCTGAAATGGGAGTGGGGCATAGACGGGATGAGAGAGGGATGGAGCCGGAATGGGAGTGCAATGGAGCCCGGATGGGAGTGGGATAGATCCGGGGTCAGAGTGGGATGGAGCCGGGAGGGAGCCGGGATCGAACCAGTATCGAGGGGGATGAAGCCAGGATGGGAATGGGATGGAGCCGGAAACAGAGTGGGATGGAGCCGAGATGGGAACGGTATGAGACCAGGATGGAGCCAGGATGGGAGTGGGGTGAAGCCGGGATGGGAGACGAATGGAGCCGGCATGGGAGCGGGATGGAGCCAGGAATGGAGAGGGACAGAGCCAAGATGGGAGGGGGGTGGGAGCGGGATGGGAGCGGGATGGAGCTGAAATGGGAGCAGGACATAGCCGGGACGAGAGAGGGATGCAGCCGGGATGGGAGCAGAATGGGAGCAGGATGGGAGCAGGATGGAGCCGGGATGGGAACGGGATGGGAGCGGAATGGACCTGGGATGGCAGTTCGATGGAGCCAGGATGGAGCCGGGATGGGAAGGGGATGGAGCCGGGATGGGAGCAGGATGGAGCTGAGATGGGAGCAAAATGGAGCCGGGATAGGAGGGGGATAGAGCCGGGATGGAGCCGGGATGGGAGCGGGATGGAGCTGAGATGGGAGCAAAATGGAGCTGGGATAGAGCCAGGATGGAGCCAAGATAGGAGCGGGATGGAGTTGGGATGGGAGCAGGATGGAGCTGGAATGGGAGCTGGATGGAGGGAGGGATGGGAACAGAATGGAGCCAGGATGGGAGCAGGATGCATCCGGGATGGGAACAAGATGGAGGCAGTAACAGAGCTGGATGGAGCTGGGATCGGAGCAGGATGGAGCTGGGATGGAAGAGGGATCGAGCCAAGATCGAACCAGGATCAAGCGGGATGGAGCCAGGATGGGAACGGGATGGAAACGGGATGTGAGCGATATGGAGCTGGGATTGGAGCATGATAGGAGCAGAATGGAGTTGGGATGGTAGCAGGATGTAGCTAGGATGGGAGATGGTTGGAGCCGGGATGGGAGCGGGATGGAGCTGAGATGGGAGCGGAATGGAGCCGGGATCGGAGATGGATAGAGATTCGAGCTGGGGTGGAGCCGGCATGGAACCAGGATAGAGCGGGATGAAGCCAGGATGGGAACGGGATGGAGCCGGGATGGGAGTAGGATAGAGGGGGGCGTTGGGGGGGGGGGGGGGGGGGGGGGGGGGGAGCAGGAGGAAATCAGAATCTAGCTGATGAAGGCCAGGTAGGAGCAGGATGCGGGATCAGAGTGGGATGGAGCCAGCATGGGAGAATGATGGGAGAGGGATGGGAGCCAGATGGAGTTAGGATGGGAGCGGGATAGAGCTGGGATGGGAGAAGAATGGAGCCAGGATGGGAGTCGGATGCAGCTGGGATGGGAGCAAGCTGGGAGCAGAATGGAGCCGGGATGGGAGCAGAATAGAGCCAGGATGGAGCTGGGATGAGACCGTGATGGAGCCGGGATGGGAGCGGAATGTAGCCAGGATGGAAGCGGGATGGAGCCGGGATGAGAGCAAGATGGAGCCAAGATTGGAGCAGATGGAGCCGTAATGGAGCCGGGATAGAACCAGGATCAAGAAGTATGAAGCCGGGATGGGAACGCAATGGAGCCGGGAATGGAACAGCATAGAGCCGAGATGGGAGGAGGAGAGCAGGATGGAGATGGGACGGGAGTCGGATAAAGCCGGGATGGGAGACGAATAGAGCCGAGATGGAAGCGGAATGGAGCCGGGATGGAGCTGGGATCAGAAGAGGATGTAGCCGGGATCGAACCAGGATTGAGCAGGATGGAGCCAGGATGGGAGTGGGATGGAGCCGAGATGGGAGCGGGATGAAGCCAGGATCAGAGCTGGATGAAGCCGGGATGGGAGAGTATTGGAGCTGGGAAGGGAGCTGGATGGAGCTGGGATGGGAGTGAGATGGGAGCAGAATGGAGCTGGGATGGGAGCGGGATAGAGCCAGGATGGAGCCAGGATGGGAGCTGGATGGTGCCACGATGGGAGAGGGATGGAGCTGGGATGGGAGCAGGATGAAGCCGGGATGGGAGCAGGATGGAGCAAGGATGGGAGTAGGATGGAGCCAGGATGGGAGTAGGATGGAGCCGGGATGGGAGAGGGATGCAGCTGGGATGGGAGCGGGATGGAGCAAGGATGGGAGCAGGATGGAGCTGGGATGGGAACAGAATGGAGCCAGGATGGGAGCGGGATGGAGCCAGAATGGGAGCAGGATGGAGCTGGGATCGGACCAGGATCAAGCGGGATGGAGACAGGATGGGACCGGGATGGAGACGGGATGGAGACAGGATGGGAGAACGATGGAGTCAGGATGAGAGAGGGATGGAGCTGGGATGGGAGCGGGATGGGAGAGGGATGGAGCCGGGATGGGAGCGGGTTGGAGCTTGGATGGGAAAGGGATGGAGGCGGGATGGAGCCGTGATTAAAGCAGGACTGAGGGGGATGGAGCCGGGATGGGAGTGGGATGGAGCTGGGATGGGAGTGGGATGGAGCCGAGATTGGAGCAGGATGGAGCCAGAATGGGAGCGGGATGGGAGCGAAATGCAGCTGGGATGGGAGCGGGATGGAGCCAGGATGGGAGCGGGATGGGAGCGAAATGCAGCTGGGATGGGAGCGGGATGGAGCCAGGATGGGAGTGGGATAAAGAGGGGATGGGAGAGAGATGGAGCCAGGACTGGATTGGGATGGAGCCCGGATGAGAACGGGATGGAGCTGGAGCAGGAGCAGGATTGGAGTGTAATGGAGCCGGGATGGAGCTGGGATGGGAGCGAAATGGAGACAGGGTGGGAGCGGAATGGAGCGGTGATGGGAACAGGAGGGAGACCGGAGGTGAGAGGGAATGAGCTGGGATGGGAAAGGGATGGAGTCGGGATGGGAGTGGGATGGGAGCAACATGGGAGCAGGATGGAGCCTGGTTCAAACCAGGATTGAGCGGGATGGAGCTGGGATGGGAGCGGGATGGAGCAGGGATGCGATAGGGGTGGCACCGGGATGGGAGCAGGATGGACCTGGGATGGGAGCAGGATCGAGCTAAGTTCGAACCAGGATCAAGTGGGATGGAGCCAGGATGGGAGAGGGTTGGGACCGGGATGGGAGCGATATGGAGCCGGGATCGGAGCATGATAGGAACGGAATGGAGTTGGGATGGTAGCGGGATGTAGGTAGGATGGGAGAGGGATGGAGACGGGATGGGAGCGGGATGGAGCCAGTACTGGAGTGGGATGGAGCCGGGATGGAGTTGGGGTTGAACCAGGATTGAGCAGGATGAAGCCGGGATAGGAGCGGGATAGAGCCGAGATAGGAGCGGAATGGAGGCAGGATCGGAGAGGAATGGAGCTGGGATGGAGCCGGGATGGAACCAGAATCTAGCGGGATGAAGCCGGGATAGGATAGAGATGGAGCCGGGATCAGAGTGGGATGGAGCCGGCATGGGAGCACGATGGGAGAGGGATGGGAGCCACATGGAGCTAGGATGGGAGCGAGATGGAGCTGGGATGGGAGAAGAATGGAGCCAGGATGGGAGAGGGATGGGAGCAAGATGGAAACAGGATGGAGCCGGGATTGAACCATTATTGAGCGGGATGGAGCCAGGATGGGAGCGGGATGGATACGGGATGGGATAGGGATGGCGCTGGGATGGGAGCGGGATGGAGCCAAGATCGAAACAGGATTGAGCGGGATGGAGCCAGAATGGGAGCGGGATGGAGCCGGGATCAAGCGGGATGGAGCCGGCATGGGAGTGGGATGGCAGCAGGATGGGAGCTGGATGGAGCCGGGATGGGAGCAGCATCGAGCCAGGTAGGGAGCGCGATTGGAGCAGAATGGAGCAGGGATGGGAGCAGGATGGAGCCAGGATGGGAGAGGGATGGAGCTGGGATGGCAGAGGGATGGAGCCACGATGGGAGCGAGGTTCAAGATGAATGGAGCTGGGATCGGAGACGGATGGAGCTGGGATTGAACCAGGATCGAGCGGGATGGAGCTGGGATGGGAGCGGTATGAAGCCTGGATAGGAATGAAATGGAGCTGGGATGGGAGTGGGATGGAGCTGGGATGGGAGCGGGATGGAGCCTGGGTAGGAGCAAAATGGAGCTGGGATGGGAGCGGGGTGGAGCCAGGATGGAGCTGGGATAGAACCAGGATCAAGCGGGATGAAGCCAGAATGGGAAAGGTATGGAGCTGGGATCGGAGCAAGATGGAGGCGGGATCAGAGGGGGATGGAGCTGGGATGGAGCCTGGATGGAGCTGGGATGGAACTAGGATCGAGCGGGATGAAGCCGGGATGGGAAGTGGATGGAGCTAGGAGCAGAGCAGGATGGAGCCAGCATGGGAGCAGGATGGAGTCGTCATGGGAGCGGGATGGGAGCAGGATGGGAGCCGGATGGAGCTGGGATGGGAGCGGCGTGGAGCCGGGATGGGAGCGGGATTGGAGCAGAATGGAGCCGGGATGGGAGCGGGATGGAGGCGGGATGGGATAGGGATGGAGCTGGGATGGGAGAGGGATGGAGACAGGATGGGAGCGAGGTTCGAGATGAATGGAGCCAGGAGGGGAGCAAGATAGAGGCGTGATGGAGCCGGGATGGGAGCGGGATGGGAACAGGATGGAGCTGGGGTTGGGAGAGGTATGGCGCCGGGATGGGAGCAGGATGGAGCCAAGATTGTACCAGGATCTAGTGGGATGGAGTGAGGATGGGAATGGGATGGAGCCGGTATAGGAGCGGAATGGAGCCAGAATGGAAGCAGGATTGAGCGGGATGGAGCTGGGATGGCAGTGGGATGGAGCCAGGATGGGAGCGATATGGATCGGGAATCAGAGCGGGATGGGAGTGGAATGGAGCCGGCATGGTAGCAGGATGGAGCCAGGATGGGAGTGAGATGGAGCTGGGATCGGAGCGAAATGGAGCCAGGATGGAGCCAGGATTGAATGAGGATCTAGCGGGATGAGCCGGGATGGGAGCGCGATGGGAGTGGGATAGGAGCGAGATGGAGCCATGATCGGAGGGGGATGGAGACGGGATGGAACCAGGATCGAGTGGGATGGAGCCGGGATGGGAGTGGGATGGAGCTGGGATGGGAGCGAGATGGAGCATGGATGGGAGCAGGATGGGAGCGGATTGGAGCCGGGATGGGAGCAGGATGGAGCTGGGATGGGAGCAGGATGGGAGCGGGATGGAACCGGGATGGGAGTGGGATGGGAGCGGGATGGAGCCGGGATGGGAGCAGGATGGAGCTGGGATGGGAGCGGGATGGAGCCGGTTTGGAGCAAGATGGGAGGGGAACGAAGCCGGGATGGGAGCAGGATGGAGCCGGGATAGGAGTGGGATGGAGCCGGGATGGGAGCGGGATGGAGCCAAAATTGAACCAGGATTGAGCGGGATGGAGCCGGGATGGGAGTGGGATGGAGCCAGCATGGGAGTGGGATGGAGCCAGGATGGGAGCGGGATTGTGCCAGGATAGAACCAGGATCGAACGGGATGGGAGCGAATGGAGCAGGATGGAGCCGGGATGGGAGCAGGATGGAGCCGGGATGGAAGGGGATGGAGCCAGGATGGGAGTGGGATGGAGCCAGGATGGGAGCGGGATGGGAGCAGAATGGAGCCGAAATGGGAGCCAGATGTAGCCGGGATGGGAGCGGGATGGAGCCGGGATGGAGCCAGGATGGGAGCAGGATGGAGCTGGGATGGGAGGGGGGTGGAGCCAGGATGGAGCCGGGATCAGAGAGGGGTGGAGCCGGGATCGAAACAGGATCGAGTGGGATGAAGGCTGGATAGGAGTGGGATGGAGCCGGGATCGAACCGGGAGCGAACGGGATGGATCCGGGATGGGAGTGGGATGGAGTCGGGATTGGAGTGGGCCTGAGACGGGAACGGAGCGGGATGGGGAAGAGATCAAACCAGGAATGAGCGGGATGGAGCCAGGATGGGAGTGGGATGGAGCTGAGATGGGTGGGGGATGGGAGCGGGATGTGAGGGGGATGGGAGCGGGACGGGAGCGGGATAGAGCCAGGATGGAGCTGGGATGGGAGCCGGGATGGGAGAGGGATGGGAGTGGAATGGAGCTGTGATGGGAGCGGGATAGGAGCAGAATGGAGCCGAAATGGGTGCCAGATGTAGCCGGGATGGGAGCGGGATGGAGCCAGTATGGGAGCGGGATGGAGCCAGGATGGAGCCGTGATGGGAGTGGGATGGAGCTGGGATGGGAGCAGGATGGGAGCGGAATGGAGCCAGGATGGGAGCAGGATGGAGTTGGGATGGGAGCGGAATGGAGCCGGGATGGTAACGGAATGGAGCCGGGATGGGAGAGGGATGGAGTTGGGATCTGAGCAGGATGGGAGCAGTGTTCAAGGCAAGGTTGAACACAGGGGCTTGGAGCAAGCTGCTCCAGTTTAAGGTGTCCCTGCTCGTTGCTGACGTTTGGAACTGGATGAGCTTTAACATCCCTTCAACCCAAACCAGTCTGGATTTCTGGGATGTTGTTCAGTACCTTTAGCACTGGATCTAATTCTAGACACTGCCCCACGCTGGGTGTTTTCTGGCAGTCCTGATGCAGGTGCAAAGGCAGTCCGGAACTATTTGGTGGCAGCCATCAAAACAGCAGACTCATGATTCTCAGCTCTGGTGGAATCTGGCTTGTGAGATACAGTGACTGTGCATGGGCACCCTCATGGGGATAAGAACCGTTTTCCTTGCAGACAGTGGACTTGCTGCTTTGTGTGAGTGCAGTGGCTAAGCAAACTGGCACTAGTCTGTAGAAACATCTGGAGGTATTGATGCTGCATCTGCTGAGGGAACTGTACCGTAGTTTAAAATGAATTGTCAGCAGGATCCATGGATTTGTGATGGACAGGCACTATGGCCTAACTAGCACCTGAAGCCCACGGCACAGACTTGAAGGATCTCTTCTATCTGCAGGACTGAATAAGCACAGCACTTTGTAAGATCAAGTCCTCTTCTTATTAGTGTTGTTGACAGTTTGCAGATACCATGTGAAATGCATTCTTTCTCTACTTAAAAGGGAATTTGTCAGGCCTGTGGCACAGGAAATCTTCACCATAAACACTGTGTGACTTGTGCAAGCAAGCTGCTTGAAACACAGGTGCTGAGGCTTCTTCCATCAGTCACAGCAGGGTTGATCAAATCAAAGCACAACATTCCTTTTCTCTGGAAAACTGAAGTCTTAGCCCTGTGTCCCTGCACCTCTTTCTGTTACACAGCTGATCTGTTCATTTGGGTTTAACAGCTCAGCAACAAGCTGGGTCTTTTGCTTCGCTGAGATGAGTGAAAGAAATAATTCTAAAAATCTTCTTGACCATTTTGCCCCGTTTCCTTTGGAAGCAGCGCTTAAAGGCTGGCGATCAGATTCATTCTGAGCCATGTTTGCACAGGAAGCCTTCTTGTGGAATAAATCCGAGTGCCTTGGAGTCCTTCCCACGATTCCGTTTCTGTTTCCTTCCATTTATGCTTACAAAGCATTAAGTCTGTTAAGGAGGGAGCATCTGCCTTTTACCCCTCACCTCATCAGAATCGGCACTTCTGCAGAGTGCAAAGCTCTGTCTCTGCACACAAAGATCTTGACTTCAGACTGATCCAAGAGGCAAACTAAACCAACCCATCCTTCTGACTAGGCAAAAGTCACTGCAGTTTCCTAACACAGCAAAGCAGCTGCAAATCCAGTGCCTGAGCAGTATGGCCTGAGTGGTCTCTTTCAGGTCACTTGGGGGGCAGTTGTGGGTCCGAGGAGGGTCTCTTGTGGGGTAGTTGTGGGTCTGGGTGGTCACTGGGGGGATATTTGTGGGTATGGGTGCTCAGTTGGAGATCACTTGGAGGGCAGTTGTGGGTCTGTGCAGTCACGAGGGGGGTCACTTGGGGGGCAGTTGTGGGTATGGGGAGTCACCAGGGGCCAGTTTTGGATCTGAAGGGTCACTTGGGGGCAGTTGTGGGTCTGAGGGTTTAACTGGGGGCACTTGGAGGGCAGTTATGGTTTTGGGGAATCACTTGGGGATAACTTGGAGGGCTGCTGTGCGCTTCACTTGGGGGGCAGCTGTGGTTTTGGGGAATCACTTGGGGATAACTTGGAGGGCAGTTGTACGCTTCACTTGGGGGCAGCTGTGGGTCTGGGGGGTGACTGGCGAGGAAGTGTTGGTTCTGCGGGCGTAACTTGGTGGACAGCTGTGGGTCTTGGGAGTCATTAAGAGGGCACTTTGGGGGAAGTTGAGGCTCGATGGTGGTAACTTGAAGGGCAGCTGTGGGTCTGAGGGGTCAGCTGGGGGTCACTTGTGGTGCAGTTGTGGGTCCGGGGGGTCACATGCTGGGCAGTTGTGGATCTGGTGTGTCAGGAGGGGTGTCAGTTGTGGGTCTGAGTGGGGACTTTGGGAGCAGCTGTGGGTCCAGGGGTTACTGGAGGGCAGTTTTGGGTCTGGAGGTTCACCTGGGGGGGACATTTCGGGTCTAGGAATTTACTTGTGAGTCACTTGAGGGGCAGTTGTGGGTGTTGGGGATCAAATGGGGGGCACATGGTGCAGTTGTGGGTGTGGGAATTCATTCGGGGGTCACTTGAGGAACTACTGTGGGTCTGGGGCTCACTGGGGTGTCACTTGGGGGTCAGCTGTAGGTCAGGGAGATCACTTGTGAGGAAGTTGTGGGTCTGGGGAGTCACTTGGGGGTCACTTGGGAGGCAGGTTTGGGTCTGGGGAATCACTGGGGGGGGTCATTTGGGAGGCAGTTGTGGGTCTGAGTGGTTACTTGGGAGCCAGTTGTGGGGCTGGGAGGTCACTTGGGGGCAGTTGTGGCTCTTGGGGGTCATTTGGAGGGCAGTTGTGGGTCTGGGATTTCATTTGGGGACACTTGGGGAACTGTTGTGCACCTGGGGGTCACTAAGGGGTCACTTGGGAGGCAGCTGTAGGTCAGGGGAGTCACTTGTGGGGCTGCTGTGGGGCTGGGGAGATAAGGGGAAGTCATTTGTGGGCAGTTGTGGGTCTGGGGAGATAAGGGGGGTCATTTGGGGGGCAGTTGTAAGTCAGGGGAGTCACTTCTGGGGAAGTTGGATGTCTGGAGGGAAACTTTGGGTCACATGGCAGGCAGTTGTGGGTCTGAGTGGTCTCTTTGAGGTCATTTCGGGGGTATTTGTGGGTCTGGGGGATCACTTGGGAGTAACTTAGGGGGCAGTCTTTGGTGTGGGAGGTCACTTGGGGGCAGCTGTGGGTACAGGGAGACACTGTGGGGCACTTCTGGGTCTTACGGTTCTTTTTGGGGTCACTTGGAGGGCAGTTGTGGGTCTGAGTGGTCACCTGGTGTCAGTTGTGGGTCTGGGGTTTCACTTCTGGGTCACTTAGGGGGCAGTTGTGTGTCTGAGTCGTCACTGTGGGGTCACTTGGAGGCACTTGTGGGTCTGCAGGGTCACTTGGAGGGCAGTTGTAGGTCTGGGTTATCATTTGGGGGCAGTTGTAGGTCTCAGGGTTCACCTTGGGGTCACTGGGGGGCTGTGGTTGGTCTGGGTCAGTCACTTTGGGAGCAGTTGTGGGTCTGGGGGTCACTGGAGTGCAGTTGTGGGTCTGGGGGATCACCTGGGGGGACGTTTTGGGTCTAGGAATTTACTTGTGAGTCACTTGAGGGGCAGTTGTGGGTGTTGGGGATCACTTCGGGGGCACATGGGGCAGTTGTGGGTGTGGGAATTCATTTGGGGGTCACTTGAGGAACTACTGTGGGTCTGGGGCTCACTGGGGTGTCACTTGGGGGGCAGTTGTAGGTCAGGGAGATCACTTGTGGGGAAGTTGTGGGACTGGGGAGTCACTTGGGGGTCATTTGGGAAGCAGCTTTGGGTCTGAGGAATCACTGGGGGGTCATTTGGGGGGCAGTTGTGGGTCCGGGGGGCCACTAGGGGGGCAGTTGTAGGGCTGAGGGGATCATGTGGGGGCAGTTATGGCTCTGTAGGTCACTGGGTGAACACTTGGGGGGCAGAGGTAGGTCTGTGGGCTCTCTTGGGGGGCAGTTGTGGGTCTGTGGGGTCACTTGGGGGCACTTGTGTGTCTGTGGGGTTACTTGGGGGGCAGTTGTGGGTCTGGGAGGTCACTTGGGGGCACTTGTGTGTCTGTGGGGTTACTTGGGGGGCAGTTGTGGGTCTGGGAGGTCACTTGGGGGCAGTTGTGGGACTGAGTGGTCACTTGGGGGCACTTGTGGGGCTGTTGTATGTCTGGGGGCTGACTGGAGGGAAGTTGTGGGTCTTGGGGGTCACTTGGAGGGCAGTTGTGGGTCTGGGATTTCATTTGGGGGACATTTGGGGAACTGTTGTGCGCCTGGGGGTCACTAGGGGTCACTTGGGAGGAGTTCTGGGTCTAGGATGTTACTTGAGGGTTACCTGGGGGGCAGTTGTGGGTATGGGGGCTCACTTGGGGGTCACTTGGGAGGCAGCTGTGGGTCAGGGGAGTCACCTGTGGGGCAGTTGTAAGTCTGGGGAGATAAGGGGGGGTCAGTTGGGGGGCAGTTGTAGGTAAGGGGAGTTGCTTGTGGGGAAGCTGGGGGGTCAGAGGGGTCACTTTGGGGTCATTTGGCAGACAGTTGTGGGTCTGAGTGGTCTCTTTGAGGTCATTTGGGGGGGATTTGTGGGTCTGAGGAATCACTTGGGACTAACTTAGGGGGCAGTCTTTGGTGTGGGAGGTCACTTGGGGGGCAGCTGTGGGTCCGGGGAGTCACTGTGGAGCAGTTGTGGGTCTTAGGGTTGCCTTTGGGCTCACTTGGATGGCAGTTGTGGGTCTGAGTGGTCACCTGGCGGCAGCTGTGGGTCTGGGGTTTCACTTCTGGGTCACTTAGGGGCAGTTGTGGGTCTGAGGAGTCACTTTGGGGGTCACTTGGGGGCACTTGTGGAACAGGGTCACTTGGAGGGCAGTTGTAGGTCTGGAGTATCATTTGGGGGGCAGTTGTAGGTCTCAGGGTTCACTTTGGGGTCACTGGGGGGCTGTGGTTGGTCTGGGTCAGTCACTTTGGGAGCAGTTGTGGGTCTGGGGGTCACTGGAGTGCAGTTGTGGGTCTGGGGGATCACCTGGGGGGACGTTTTGGGTCTAGGAATTTACTTGTGAGTCACTTGAGGGGCAGTTGTGGGTGTTGGGGATCACTTGGGGAGCACATGGTGCAGTTGTGGGTCTGGGAATTCATGTGGGGGTCACCTGAGGAACAGTTGTAGGTCAGGGAGATCTCCTGTGGGGAAGTTGTGCGTCAGGGGAGTCAATTTGGGGGTCACTTGGGAGGCAGGTTTGGGTCTGGGGAATCACTGGGGGGTCATTTGGGAGGAAGTTATGGGTCCGGGGGGCCACTAGGGACGCAGTTGTAGGGCTGAGGGGATCATGTGGGGGCAGTTATGGCTCTGGGGGTCACTTGGTGAACACCTGTGGGGCAGAGGTAGGCCTGTGGGCTCTCTTAGGGGGCAGTTGTGGGTCTGTGGGGTCACTTGGGGGCAGTTGCAATTTTGGGAGATCACTTGGAGGGCAGTTGTGGGTCTGAGTGGTCACTTGGGGGGCAATTGTGGGGCTGTTGTAGGTCTGGGGGCTGACTGGAGCGAAGTTGTGGGTCTTGGGAGGCACTTGGAGGGCAGTTGTGGGTCTGGGATTTCATTTGGGGGACATTTGGGGAACTGTTGTGCGCCTGGGGGTCACTAGGGGTCACTTGGGAGGAGTTTTTGGTCTAGGATGTTACTTCAGGGTCACCTGTGGGGCAGTTGTGGGTATGGGGGCTCACTTGGGGGTCACTTGGGAGGCAGCTGTAGGTCAGGGGAGTCACTCGTGGGGCTGCTGTGGGGCTGGGGAGATAAGGGGAGTCACTTGTGGGGCAGCTGTATGTCTGAGGGGTCACTTCCGGGTCACTTGGCAGACAGTTGTGGGTCTGAGTGGTCTCTTTGAGGTCATTTCGGGGGTATTTGTGGGTCTGGGGGATCACTTGGGAGTAACTGAGGGGGCAGTCTTTGGTCTGGGAGGTCACTTGGGGGGCAGCTCTGTGTCTGGGGAGTCACTGTGGGGCAGTTGTGGGTCTGAGGGTTCCTTTTGGGCTCACTTGGAGGGCAGTTGTGGGTCTGGGGTATCATTTGGTGGGCAGTTGTAGGTCTCTGGGCTCATTTTGTGGTCACTGGGGGGCTGTGGTTGGTCTGGGTCAGCCACGTTGGGAGCAGTTGTGGGTCTGGGGGTCACTGGAGTGCAGTTGTGGGTCTGGGGGATCACCTGGGGGGACGTTTTGGGTCTAGGAATTTACTAGTGAGTCACTTGAGGGGCAGTTGTGGGTGTTGGGGATCACTTCGGGGGCACATGGGGCAGTTGTGAGTCTGGGAATTCATTTGGGGGTCACTTGAGGAACTACTGTGGGTCTGGGGCTCACTGGGGTGTCACTTGGGGGGCAGTTGTAGGTCAGGGAGATCACTTGTGGGGAAGTTGTGGGACTGGGGAGTCACTTGGGTGTCATTTGAGAGGCAGGTTTGGGTCTGAGGAATCACTGCGGGGGTCATTTGGGGGGCAGTTGTGGGTCCATGGGGCCACTAGTGGGGCAGTTTTAGGGCTGAGGGGATCATGTGGGGGCAGTTATGGCTCTGGGGGTCACTTGGTTAACACTTGGGGGGCAAAGGTAGGTATGTGGGTTGTCTTGGGGGGCAGTTGTGGGTCTGTGGTGTCAGTTGGGGCAGTTGTGTGTCTGGGGGGGTCACTTGGGGGGTAGCTGTGGGTCTGGGAGGTCACTTGGATGGCAGTTGTGGGTCTGAGTGGTTACTCAGGGGGGCAGTTGTGGGGCTGTTGTATGTTTGGGAGATGACTGGAGGGTAGTTTTGGGTCTTGGGGGTCACTTGGAGGGCAGTTGTGGGTCTGGGATTTCATTTGGGGGACACTTGGGGAACTGTTGTGCGCCTGGGGGTCACTAGGGGTCACTTGGGAGCAGTTTTGGGTCTAGGATGTTACTTGAGGGTTACCTGGGGGCAGTTGTAGGTCAGGGGAGACACATGTGGGGCTGCTGTGAGGCTGGCGTGATAAGGGGAAGTCATTTGTGGGCAGTTGTGGGTCTGGGGAGATAAGGGGGGTCAGTTGGGGGGCAGTTGTAGGTAAGGGGAGTCACTTGTGGGGCAGTTGGGGGTCTGGGAGGAAACTTTGGGGTCACTTGGCAGACAGCTGTGGGTCTGAGTGGTCTCTTTGAGGTCATTTGGGGGGGATTTGTGGGTCTGGGGGATCACTTGGGAGTAACTGAGGGGGCAGTCTTTGGTGTGGGAGGTCACTTGGGGGGCAGCTGTGGGTCCAGGGAGTCACTGTGGAGCAGTTGTGGATCATAGGGATGCCTTTGGGGTCACTTGGAGGGCAGTTGTGGGTCTGAATGATCACCTGGCGGGAGTTGTGGGTCTGGGGGTTCACTTCTGGATCACTTAGAGAGCAGTTGTGGGTCTGAGGAGTCACTCTGGGGTCACTTGGGGGCACTTGTGGGTCTGCAGGGTCACTTGGAGGGCAGTTGTAGGTCTGGGATATCATTTGGGGGGCAGTTGTAGGTCTCAGGGTTCACTTTGGGGTCACTGGGGGGCTGTGGTTGGTCTGGGTCAGTCACTTTGGGAACAGTTGTGGGTCTGGGGGTCACTGGAGTGCAGTTGTGGGTCTGGGGGATCACCTGGGGGGACGTTTTGGGTCTAGGAATTTACTTGTGAGTCACTTGAGGGGCAGTTGTGGGTGTTGGGGATCACTTGGGGAGCACATGGTGCAGTTGTGGGTCTGGGAATTCATGTGGGGGTCACCTGAGGAACAGTTGTAGGTGAGAGAGATCTCTTGTGGGGAAGTTGTGGGTCTGGGGAGTCACTTGGGGATCACTTGGGAAGCAGCTTTGTGACTGTGGAATCACTGGGGGGGCATTTGGGGGGCAGTTATGGGTACGGGGAGGGCCTAGGTGGGCAGTTGTAGGGCTGAGGGGATCATGTGGGGGCAGTTATTACTCTGGGGGTCACTGGGTGAACACTTGGGGGGCAGAGGTAGGTCTGTGGGGTCTCTTGGGGGGCAGTTGTGTGTCTGGGGGTTCACACGGGGGCAGTTGTGGTTCTGGGAGATCACTTGGAGGGCAGTTGTGGGTCTGAGTGGTCACTTGGGGGGCAGTTGTGGGGCTGTTGTAGGTCTGGGGGCTGACTGGAGGGAAGTTGTGGGTCTTGGGGGTCACTTGGAGGGCAGTTGTGGGTCTGGGATTTCATTTGGGGGACACTTGGGGAACTGTTGTGCGCCTGGGGGTCACTAGGGGTCACTTGGGAGCAGTTTTGGGTCTAGGATGTTACTTGAGGGTCACCTCGGGGGCAGTTGTGGGTATGGGGGCTCACTTGGGGGTCACTTGGGAGGCAGTTGTAGGTCATGGGACTCACTTGTGGGGCAGTTGGGGGTCTGAGGGGTCACTTCCGGGTCACTTGGCAGACAGTTGTGGGTCTGAGTGGTCTCTTTGAGGTCATTTCGGGGGTATTTGTCAGTCTGAGGAACCACTTGGGAGTAACTTAGGGGGCAGTCTTTGGTGTGGGAGGTCACTTGGGGGGCAGCTGTGGTTCTGGGAAGTCACTGTGGAGCAGTTGTGGGTCATAGGGTTGCCTTTGGGGTCACTTGGAGGGCAGTTGTGGGTTTGAGTGTTCACCTGGTGGCAGTTGTGGGTCTGGGGCTTCACTTCTGGGTCACTTAGGGGGCAGTTGTGGGTCTGAGGAGTCACCTTGGGGTCACTTGGGGGCACTTGTGGGTCCGGAGGGTCACTTGGAGGGCAGTTGTAGGTCTGGGGTATCATCTGGGGGGCAGTTGTAGGTCTCGGGGTTCACTTTGGGGTCACTGGGGGGCTGTGGTTGGTCTGGGTCAGTCACTTTGGGAGGAGTTGTGGATCTGGGGGTCACTGGAGTGCAGTTGTGGGTCTGGGGAGTCACTTTGGGGGCACTTGGGGGCACTTGTGGGTCTGGAGGGTCACTTGGAGGGCGGTTGTAGGTCCGGGTTATCATTTGGGGGGGAGTTGTAGGTCTCAGGGTTCACTTTGGGGTCACTGGGGGGCTGTGGTTGGTCTGGGTCAGTCACTTTGGGAGCAGTTGTGGGTCTGAGTGGTCACCTGGCGGCAGCTGTGGGCCTGGGGTTTCACTTCTGGGTCACTTAGGGGCAGTTGAGGGTCTGAGGAGTCACTTTGGGGTCACTTGGGGGCACTTGTGGGTCTGGAGGGTCACTTGGAGGGCGGTTGTAGGTCTGGGGTATCATTTGGGGGGCAGTTGTAGGTCTCAGGGTTCAGTTGGACACTTGGGGAACTGTTGTGTGCCTGGGTGTCACTAGGTGTCACTTTGGAGGAGTTTTTGGTCTAGGATGTTACTTGAGGGTCACCTGGGGGGCAGTTGTGGGTATGGGGGCTCACTTTGGGGTCACTTGGGGGCACTTGTGGGTCTGCAGGGTCACTTGGAGGGCAGTTGTAGGTCTGGGGTATCATTTGGGGGCAGTTGTAGGTCTCAGGGTTCACTCTGGGGTCACTGGGGGGCTGTGGTTGGTCTGGGTCAGTCACTTTGGGAGCAGTTGTGGGTCTGGGGGTCACTGGAGTGCAGTTGTGGGTCTGGGGGATCACCTGGGGGGACGTTTTGGGTCTAGGAATTTACTTGTGAGTCACTTGAGGGGCAGTTGTGGGTGTTGGGGATCACTTCGGGGGCACATGGTGCAGTTGTGAGTCTGGGAATTCATTTGCGGGTCACTTGAGGAACTACTGTGGGTCTGGGGCTCACTGGGGTGTCACTTGGGGGGCAGTTGTAGGTCAGGGAGATCACTTGTGGGGAAGTTGTGGGACTGGGGAGTCACTTGGGGGTCATTTGGGAGGCAGCTTTGGGTCTGGGGAATCACTGGGGGGGTCATTTAGGAGGCAGTTGTGGATCCACGGAGCCACTAGGGGGGCAGTTGTAGGGCTGAGGGGATCATGTGGGGGCAGTTATGGCTCTGGGGGTCACTGGGTGAACACTTGGGGGGCAGAGGTAGGTCTGTGGGCTCTCTTGGGGGGCAGTTGTGGGTCTGTGGGGTCAGTTGGGGGCCGTTGTGTGTCTGGGAGGTCACTCGGGGGGCAGTTGTGGTTCTGGGAGGTCACTTGGGGGGCTGTGGTGGGTCTGGGAGGTCACCTGGGGCGCTGTTGTGCGTCTGAGTTGTTACTCGGGGGGCAGTTGTGGGGCTGTTGTAGGTCTGGGGGCTGACTGGAGGGCAGTTGTGGGTCTTGGGGGTCACTTGGAGGGCAGTTGTGGGTCTGGGATTTCATTTGGGTGACACTTGGGGAACGTTTGTGCGCCTGGGGGTCACTAGGGGGTCGCCTGGGAGCAGTTTTGGGTCTAGGATGTTACTTGAGGGTGACCTGGGGGGCAGCTGTGGGTATGGGGAGTGCCCGCCCAGCGGGAGGCTCGCACCGGAGCAGCCTCAGTGCTTGTTGATGCGGTTGGAATACCTGCAGTGCCTGTCTTCGGAGCTGCAGCAGCCACAGCGCCTGTCCTTGGCATTGGAGTAGCCCATGTGCCTGCTGCCATGGTTGCAGTAGGCACAGTTCTCAGGGCCTGGGGTGGAGAAGCCTCACTGCTTGTCGATGGGGCTGCAGGAGCAGCAGTGTGTGTCACTGGTGTTGGAGAGGCTGCAGTGGTTGTGGCTTGCACTGGAGTAGCCGCAGTGTTTGTGGCTGGGGTTGACGTAGCCACTGCATACATAGCAGGCCTTAGAGTAGCGCCATTGCTCCTTCCCAGAGATAGAGGAGCTGCAGAGCTTAAAACTGGTGGTGGAGTAACTGCAGTCCTTGTGCCTGGGGCTGGATTAACTGCAGGGCATGTTGAATTGGGTCGCACCAGCCACAGTGCCTGTCCTTGGCCGATGTGTCTGTCGCTGTACTTGCAGTACCTGCAGTGCTTGTGGCTTGGGTTTGAGAAGCCTCACTGCTTGTCACTGAGTTTGGAGTAGCCACACTGCTTTTTTTTGCCCCGGTTGGAATAGCAGCAGTGCATGTTGCTGGAGTTGTAGCTGTAGTGGCAGTCCTTGCCATTGGAGTAGCCACGGTGCCTGTTGCCATTGTTGGTGTCACCGCAGTGGTTGTGGCTGGTGTTGGAGTAGCTGCAGTGCTCGTGGCTGGTGTTGGAGTAGCCGCATTGTCTGCTGCTTTGCTGTTAGGTCTTGTCTCTCCTCACTGCAGAGCATGAGAGACTGAATCAGCCTTGCTCAGGGTAAGTGCTAATCAGAAACCACTATACAATCGGTGTGTTACCAGCGTTATCCTCAGACTAAAGCCCGACCTCACCACTGCCCCAGCTACAAGGAGGAGAATTAACTCTTATGAGGCGTCCCTCTGAGACCTATTGCTCTCCAAGGAACCCAGAATCCAATCCCCACAAGCCCCCCAATAACTGCAAAAGTCCCACAAAACACCCAATCCCCCAAACACCCCCCGAAAGTCCCCCCGAAACACCCAACCTCACCAAACTCCCAAAACCCCCAAACACCCAAAACCACCAGCTCTCCGCAAAACCGACAAAGTCCCCCCCAAAAAACAACCCCCAAAACCTCAAAGTCTCCAAAAAATCCCCACAGGCCCCCAATATCCATCCCAACCTCCCAAGAGCCCAAATCCCCACCAAAATACCCAACCTGCCAAACCCCCAAACCCCACGCTCCCCCCAAGAGGCACCCCCAGCTTACTTGCCCAGCTGCTGGCTCAGGCTGTGAGGGTGGAGGGCGGCTGTCTCCTGGGGCAGTGGATGTTTGCAGCCAAGGGTGGTTGAACACATCGTCCAGGGATGGCCTGTCGCGAGCTCTCATGGACAAGCACCACCTGATGAGGTGCTGGCATTCTGGGGAGAATCCGGGAATGCCGCTCAGTTGCAGGAGGCTCCTGCCTACCTTGTGCCACCGTCCGCAGCGCCCAGGCCTGGGTGCGCTCAGAGCTGCACCCAGACCTCCTGCTCCATGACTCGGTTTGGAGGAGAGCAGGATGGCAGGACACGGGCCACCTCCTCCAGCTGACCAAGGGAGATCAGCTGCCACCCCTAAACCCCGACCTTCCCCTGCTGCTGCGAAGCCAGGTACCTACCGACAGAGATCCGGCGCTGGAAGAAGAGCTGCCCGCTGACGATGTCCTCGCAGCACCGGAAGGGGAGGACCCCGCACACCATCTCATACAGCAGCACGCCCAGGGACCAGATCGCCGCCGGACGGCCGTGGTAGCAGTGCCAGCGGAACCACTCCGGCGGGTAGTACAAAGGTGTTCCTACAACAGGATACGGGCGCACCTCATTAGGCAGATGCCGCCTGCTCCTGGATTCTCGCCCGCGGATCCCCAGGGATGCAGGGGCTGCACCGGTGGCCCCACGGACGTGGGGACGCACGCTCGGTGTGACCCGCCACCTCATCATCAGCACATGACTCTTGTTCACAAACCGCCCGGTACCGGAAGCACCCTGGGCTGTGGGCTCACCGCTAAATTTGGTGTAGACCGTGTCCCTGAGGAGGGTGCTGCAACCAAAGTCAGCAAGCTTGACCTCTCTGGTGGCCAAGTTGATGATGATGTTCTTGGGCTTGATATCCCTGTGCAGGACACCGCGGCTGTGGCAGTGCCGCGCAGCCACCAGCACCTGGAGGAAAATGCCCCGCGCCGGATCCTTGGGCAGGAACCTCCGTTTTTTGATGAAGTTGGAGAGGTCCTGCGATGGCTCCGGACGCTCCAGAACCAGCACAAAGGAGTGGGGCAGCTCAAACCAACTGAGGAGCTGGATGATGGCACTGCAGCCGGAGCGCACCTTCCTCAACATGGCTATCTCCATGGGAATGCGAGTGCCGCTGGGCTGCAGGGGGACCACGGCACCGTCAGCAGGGCCGATGCTGGCCCGGGGCTCCTGTGCCTCCCTGCCTGGGATGCTCTGATGCCCTCCTGCAGGCGCCCCCCGCAATCCCCAGGGATGCTCTGGTGCACCCCTACCCGGCCCGTGTCCCCTGGTGACTCCACACCCACTCCCCTCTCGCTGTCCCACTTTCCCCCCCCACCGGCTCACCCCCACCCGCTCTGCCCCGCACTGTCCCGGTGGCCCCGCGCACTCACCCGCTCGCCCCACGAGGAGATGCGCTCCCGAGCCACTTGTTTGATCGCCACCTGCGAGCCAAGGGCAGCGCTGGGCTGAGCTGAGCTGAGCCGAGCCCCGCCGCCGGGCCCGCCCTTACCGGGCTGTTGTCACACAGGCGGAGCCCCGAGTACACGGACGCGAAGCCGCCTCTCCCCAGCAGCGGTCCCACGCGGTAAAGCCGCTCGAAGCTCTCCTTGTCGTGCCCCGTGCGACAGACGCGGCCGCTGTCGCTGCGCGCGGGGTCCCCGCCGGCCCCCACCGGGCGCTCCGGGCCGAGCGGAGCCGCATCATTCCCGGCCTTTCCCGGCCGAGGCTCCGCGGCGCGCCGCTCCCCGCCGGTCCCGGAGCGCAGATAGGCCGACGGGTCAATGCGGGTCAGGAGGAGCACGGGCACCTCGCCCGACCGCGCTGCCGGTGACGGCACCCCCGCAGCAGCACCGCGCTCCGGGGTCCCGGGGGTCGCGGCTGCCGGGAGGCCGCGGCGCCCGGAGGGAGAGGCCGCGGAGCCGCCGGTCCGCGCCGCGCCGGGCTCCTGCGTGTGGCGGCGGCCCCAGGCGGGGCGGGGCCTGGGGGCGGGCCGGGGAGCGCCAGGGGCCGGCGCTGCCTCGGCAGACCCAGACCCAGCGGCGGCTCGGCCGGCGCCGGCGCTGCCAGTACCGGGAGAGGGGAGCGGTGCCGCGAGCCCCTGCGGGGGGACGCTGGGGGGACGGGGGAGGCACCATCGCGGGGAGCGGCGGAGGGCGGGCTCCGGGCCGCCGAGAGCTGCCGCCGCCGCCTCACCTGGTGCTGCTGCCGCTGCTCCTGCCCAAGCCGCTGCCGCTCAGAAGCCGCTGCCGAAGCCGCTGCTGCTCAAAAGCCGCTCAAAAGCCGCTCAGAAGCCGCTGCTGCCGTTGCCGCCGCCGCCTGGCTCTCAACGGCTCTGTCCACGCGCGCCCCGGGCTGGGCAGGGCCCGCTCTGTCTCGCGGCCGCGGGAGCCCGGGGAAGGGCGGAGCGGGCCCTGCCCAGCCCCGCGGCCGGGCTCGTGCGCCCCCCGCCCGGCAGCAGCATCCCCGCGGCCGAGCCTTTGGAAACCGAACCTGAGCCTCGGGACCCTGCGAACGAGGCTTTAGAACTGAAACCGGAGGCTTTGGGAAGTCACAAGGAGGCTGCGATTTACTGCGTATTTTGTCCCCTTTTTCCTTTCCGCAGAGGTGGATTGAGAGGAGACTGCGACGAACACATCGATGCGTTGGCTTTCTCCAGTCATAGGTGTGCTCACGTGCGGGATATAACCGCACGGGTTTACAGTAACAAACAAAGCACGCTAAAGATACCAGAGCAGACAGGAAGTTAAAAAGGTTCAGATCTCTTGATCTAAACGGAGTCACACAGCAAGAGAGCTTGTAAAGGCGGAGGAGCCGTGGCTGCCCCGTCCCTGGCAGCGTTGGAGGCCGGGTTGGACACAGGGCTCGGAGCAAGCTGCTCCTTCCAGTGGAAGGTGTCCCTGCCCGTGGCAGGGCCTGGAGCTGGAGGAGCTTTAAGGTCCCTTCACCCCAGCCCATCCGGTGCCTCAGGGATCCCCTGAGGGGCGGCTCCTCCATGAGGAAAGGCCCCGCCCCCCCTTCGCCGTCCCGTGCGCATGTGCCGGAGCCCGGACTACAGCTCCCAGCGTGCCCCGCGCGGGGGAGCCGTGCGCTGATTGGCTTTGCGCGGCAATGGCGGCGGCAGAGCGGGAGGAGGTGAGGGTGAGCGGGCGCGGCGCGGGTCTGGGGGGCGCTGCGGAGCCCGGGGAGCGGGGCTGGGGGTCTGCGGCCCCCCGAGGCTCTGGGCAGTGGGGCCGGGGGAATGCGGGGGGCGGGTGCGAGCGCTGGGCAGTGGGGCTGCGAGATGGCTGCGAGTGTGGGGTGCTGCGAAGCCGGGGCATGGGGGGCTGGGAGCTGTGGGGGTCCCGCAGCTTTCCGGCCCTGGGGATGGAGCGGGGCTGTTGTGGGGGGCCCTGGGGGCTGTTTCCCCCCGGGGGGGAGGTGCTGCTGGGGCAGCCGATCCCCGGCACCCGGGGGGGGTCAATTCACTGGCTCTTTTCACCCCAAATCAGATCTCCTTCAGGTACTTCCCCACCCTCCCGCAATACCCACCAAATGCCCCCAGCTCTTTGAGCAAAAGCGATCCCACGAGCGGGTTTCCTTTTGCCTGAATGGGCAATAACCCAGAGTGGTTGCCCCAGCGCATCCTTTATGTGCACCCCAGGAACTTCATCCCCCTCTATGGTATGTAAAATCTGTAATTGGGCTGGGTCAGCTCTATTGGCAGATCCTCTGGTGTTGAGCAAGTGGGTGGCCTTTGCTAAGTGTATCCCAGTGTTTGAAAGTCCCACCACCCGTTGCTCTCAGTGTGGTTTTCAGCAGCCCATTGTACCATTTCCATTTCAAGTCTCAGTGTGTTGAGAAGGGCCAGAACCTTTATTTGCCCTGCTGCTGATTTGCCCTGGTCATCAAGATGAAGGCTTTAGATGTGGGAGCAGTTGATCTAGGGCTTGTTCATGTAATTTTATGCCATCTAAAAACTAAACGGAGTTTCTCTCATTAAAGCTCTACAAATGCCCTTTAAATCCTAGTGCTTTTAATGTATGAGATAGCTGTGGATGGCCCGGTACACAGGCTACGCGTACAGCACCCTGCAGTACAAAATATGTATGACCTTACTGGTCACTGCGTGCGGCTGAAAATGAGTGTGGTGTCACAGGAGGTTATTTGAGGATGAACTGAAAATGTTCCAGGACTTGTTTCTGGGGAAGTCTCTCGTTCCCAGGTTGTCCTGGTGCTCTGTGGACAGGCTCCTGGCCATGGGTTGTCTGTGCAGGTGTCCGGGAGGCTCCGTGCTTCGTCACGGAGTCGCGTCCTGCCCTGAGGTGACTCTTAGTTACTGCCGTAGCTCAAGCACAGGCCCTCGCTAACGGCTGCAGTCGCTGTGAGTGCTGGTTTTTGTAAGCACGTTTTTTTGCAGGGGATTGTCTCTTCTGTGAAACGTTTGCATGGGATTTCTATAGTTAAAAAAATACACAACTGCTTTGTTTTCCCCCCTCTGCTTGCCTGTGGAGAGTAGGAAGGAGAATGCCTGGCAGAGACGGGTAAAGAAGAGAAAGGGAAAGAAACAAGCCCAGAGAAGCAGTGAGGAAGATGCCAGTGAAGAGCAGGGAGAAGAGAAACAGGAGCCTCCAGCAGGTCAGGCGAGAAAGTGCCCCTCCCAGAGCAGCGTACCAGAAAAAGGAAGGCGGCGAGAAGTTGGAGTCTCAGGTGAGCTCCTGCTGAGGGAATGGGTCGTGGGTTTTGGTGTCTGAGAAGTTGAAGGGTGAGAAGCAGTCTCTAGGTTCAGGCAGGCCTCGGTCAGACACAGCAGTGAAGCAGCTATTTATTTAACGTTTGTGCACAAACGGGTGTCCTGGCAAGCAGGCACACGCAGCAAAGGCAGAACTTTGATTCGTATTTCCTTTCCCATCCTCAAGTTCCCTCCCTTGTTACCCCATTGGTTGGGGACTCCAAGGTTTACAGTCTATCCGACGTGTACAATCTACGTGCTAACTGTCCCACCTCTGGTTACACCTCCCCTTACTCAGTTTCGTACACCCCTTCCTCTTCTTTCTTTCTCTCCTTTTAGGGTTTGATTTCATAACTCTCTGGCAGGCACACGGTACCCCAACTTACTGCTTAACTACAGCAGCAGTTTGCACCGGCTTAGCTTCATAGGCTGTACAAAGATAGCGTTCTTTTGCACCACAGAGCGTGTCTGTTGCCCAAAGATGCCGTTGTCTTTAAGCACAGAGTGTGCCTGTTTAAGTCACGGTATTTCAAACCCTATGTTTCGTTCCCTGAGTAACTTAGCCCCAGCCCCAATATTGCAAAGTCTTAGTATTACAAAGCCTTAATATTGCAAAGCCTCATCACAGATATGCAAACCCAACAGTGCTTCTCTCTCATGCATGATTTTTCCCCGTAGGGAGCCTGCCATTTTCTTTTCACAGAATCATAGAATGGTTTGGGTTGGAAAGGACCTTAAGATCATCCACTTCCAATTCCCCTGCCGCAGGCTGGGACACCACACGCTAGGCCGTGTCATCCAAGACTCTGTCCAACCTGGCCTTAAACACTGCCAGGCATGGAGCATCCCCAGCCTCTCTGGGCAACCTGTTCCAGGGCCTCCCCACCCTCACAGTAAATGCAGTTGTTTTCATCATTCAGAGAATCTTTTTGGTAAAAGATCAGCGCAGCTTACAGATGGCATCACTAATGGCACAGCTTCTAACTACCCGAGTTTGGATCATTAATTCTTTTATCCACCTTGGAGCAAGAGTAGTCCTAAAGCATTGCTGCCTGGTTCTTAGTTGTTCTCAACATGCGCCAAGTAACAGAAAAGATGAGAAGGAGAAGCTCTTGGGGTTTTATTTCTGGTGTTTAGGCAGTGCCAGTAGAGAGGAGACCGAGAGGTCTGGGAGCAGGCAGCTGTAAGCACACCTTCCTGGGATACCTGCCGAGCGGCTTGCTTTGCTTATCTCTGTTTCCCAGTGGTTTTAAATCCTGAATTGTGAGAGTTAAATGAATCCATTGATCTCAACAGAGCACTTCTGCATGGAAATAGCTGCTCAGGAAGGAAAGGTGTCGCATCGATGTTTCCTCTGGAAAATCGAAGTGCTTTATGAAACAGAATTGTAAAGACAGTTTGTTTTTCTCCCCTCTACTTCTCCCTTTTAAAAAGTAAGTATTAGGCACCCTTTATGCCCTTGTCACTGACAGGAAGCTGGAGGCTCTGCAGGAAGCAAGCCAGAAGCTAGTGTTTGGTAACAGCTCTCTGCTTCTTTCTTTTCCCATTTAGTTTACTAATGGGGAGAAAACGTGAGGATGCCTCTGTCCAAAGGGCATTCCGAAGGGAAGGAGCAGGAGATGGGGAGTGGAACAGAGGCCGAGCTAGGACTTCATATCCTCACAAGTTTTTGTTACAGGGGAAACAGACTAAATGGTGTAAGAAGACCTGTTCCACCCACCGAGATTCTTCACATCAGGTTTTGGAGAGGCCAACTTCCTGAAGAGTTAAGACTAGGAGCAAAAGTTGTGTTGGGTGTTCCCCTCACTGCACCCCTTCTCTGCTCCCCTTTCACCCCCAGTTTGCCCTTGTGCCCTCTGAGATCAGTACAAAGCAGTGGGCAGGTGGGTTTGGGAGCCTCAGACCCACAGTGTCCGTGCACTGTGCGGTGTGTAGCCAGACGTGCGGCTCTGTTATCATCCACTCCCATTCCTTTTCCTGCGTTGTTACACTCCCATTCCTTCTTTCTCTTTGTTAATCAAGACTTCCCTTTGGTTGTTTTATACAATGTGATTTCCAGTTCCTATCCGCAAATGTCCCTCCATCTATATGATTGCTGGAGAATAGTACAGCTGCTGAGACTGCATTTTGGCACTTCCTGGCTATGTTGAGGAGTTTCTCACAAAAATATAAGCCAAAAGAGACATAACGCAACCTCCTGGGAAAGCAGGAGTGTTGGTGGCAGTAGGCCAGGAGGCCCCTCTGAACAAGTCCCTCCGGTCCCTGAAAGCGGAGGTGTGGGATGTGCTCATGATGCCTTCACTGCTGCCATTGTCAGGGTTTTCTGATGTCCTGAAAGTAAGCGCTGTGAAAGGCTAACCCAGGACTATGGTTTTCCTGAGTCTCTAAGGCTTTAGTCTGAGAAGTTTTCCTTGGAAAGTGATCACAGTCTCTGTGTTTTGAGTCTTGTACGTGGAGGAAGCATTGGCAGCAGTGTCACTGAGGAGTAGTCATGAGCACTGTCAAGAAGCTGTTGAAGAGCGATGACATTTCAGTCCAAAAGTTTACTCTGTGGATTTGAAGAAATCACAGCGAATGTTAGTGAAACTGGTTTTGCCAGGATGTGTGGTTTGTTACCAGTGCACCGTAGAACAGACCTTGGTGAAAACAATTTAACCTTGTAAAATGTGGGGCAGTTGAGCTAACCCCAGTTTTAAAGGGAACTTGAATGTGCAGTGAAATTCCAGAAGCTGTCAAGTGTGAGGATCTGGGGTGCAAACTCCTCAGACTGTCCCTTCTTTACATCACAGGAGGTTTGTCAGGGCTAGGAGCAGGTGCTATTATTATTGTTCTGTTTCCTGGCCAGCTGCTTTAAGTTTTCAGCCGTAAAAAGCTTGTGGTTGATTTTGGTGCCTCCTTCTGACCAGCCAGAAACAGGCAGCTTTCACAGTGCAGCATTTACCGATAGTGATTTGGCATGCAGCGTGCACACAGTGTGCTCAGTGCAAGCAGAAGAGCCACAGAGTTTTTGCAGGGGCATTTTACAGACCTCACTTCTCGGAAGCAGGACTACAGATGCCTGTAACAGTGCCTGGGTTGTTTCAGCTTAAAACCGTGCTGTGAAAACACCTTCGCAAAAGTTAGCATTCTTTAGCTATCATAGTTCTTTAGACCAAATGCTTCTGGTTTCAGAGATGCCTTGGCATGAAACACCCAGGGTCTGCTTGGGATTTGGTTGGTTGGTTTTCTTGTTTTGCTTTGTTTTGTGTTTGCAGTGTCACCAATCACAGTATTAGAACTTAAATATCAATACATGCTGTGAGGTTTTGAATGGTAGGATGTACAAGCACCCTTAATCATCACATTACTTATGTCCACTTTCATAGGAACAAGACCATTTTGTTTCACGTCAAGATTCTGGAATGTGTCAGCCCCATAGTGTTAATAAACCTACAGTGCCCTATAGCACAGGTGAGTGAAATACTGAGATTGCCTCTTAGTCATGGTGCTTAAGAACTAGACATACATTTGTTTGATTTAAAAATTCATATCCTTCAAAATGCACTCGCAAGTGCATTGTGTCCTTTTCCAAATGCTGCAGTAAACATTACTGAAGGCAATTCCATAAAACAGGGCAGTTTTGAGGTGGCCTTTTTTGTTGCTTTTTGATTGCACTGACTTTCCTTACCCTTCTCTACCCCCAGTGTCCCTTCTTTTCTTGCAGCTTTGTGTCTCAAAGTGCCCAGGCAGGTGACCTACGTTGATGTTCAGGCTTCCTACAGATACAAACCCGATCAGTGGAATTACTTGAAGCAGTTCTGCCGACCTGGTTTTAAGAGTCCTCACAAGGTCTGTGTGTGTACCAGGAGGTGATGGAATACATGTTTTTTCTTCAAGCAATGTGTAATAAGCATGATTTTACTGAGCTACAGCAAAGCTTTGAATTGTTCTGATTTCACCGTATAAGGAGTTGTCCCATACATACACTTTGACAGTGATTTGGTCAGGGATGAAGGTCTTGTATGCACATCAGATCCCTAACTCTTTAAGTGATTACTGTTTCCTTAAAGAGTATCTGCAGCTACCCATGTGGTTGCGGTACTGTGAGAAGTATCCTTTAGTACTTAAGTACCCCCCAGCAGTCAAGCAGAGTGTCTCAAACCAGTTCTTAAGTTAAATGTAGTTAAATTCATTGTAATACACAAATCCAGTGCAGCAGGAAAAGCAACTTAAAGAACAAAAACTACTGAACAGAGTTAGCTTTATCTTGCAATTATTACTCAATAATGAGCAATTAGTAAAAATGCAGCACCAAAACAAAAGAAGCAGCTATTTTGCTGAAGCAAATTTGTGAGTATATATGCCTACATGGCTGTTCTCTCTAGATCTGTTATTGAAATCAGACTTACGGTGCAGATTCTCTCAAAGGAGATACTGCTCAACAGATGGGCTGGAGAGAGAATTGACCATTTTCTGAGCGGACTTTCTCCATACTGAAGCCAGTTTCCACATTTCAAATAGGATACTTTTATAAGGGATTGTTGTTACTTTTAAAGTAGTTGGGTAGAATTTTCCTCACACTTTTCACCAAATGACAGCATGCATCCAGTGATTTCTGGGCAAACATTAAAGTGCCAGAGTTTGGGTGATGAGAGTGAAGGCCTGATGGTGAAAGGAGGTGGGATTAAAAATCTAATATGGAATTTCTCTGTTCTTTTTATCCTACTCCCAAAGAACTGCTGCTTTCAAGGCTCAGTTTAAGGGAAGCACTCTATTAATGACAGTTGTTACCATGTATTCATTCAGTTTTGGTGTTACTAGAGCAAACCTGAAGCTAACCGTAGATAAAGGTATCTTACTGCCTTGAAGAACAGATTCAGGAACTCCAAAATGACAGTGCTTTTTTTGAGGAATACATTCCGAATTTCAAACGAGCCATTCAGAAAGGGAACACGCATCATGCTGGGAAGCCTCTAAGGGGCTAGGACTTAAGACCAGTTTACAAAGGCTTAACTAAATAAACTGATGTTCTTTTTCTTGTCCCTCTGCCCGTCTGGCTTAGTTTGCCCAAGACATCTGGTTTTGATTGTTTGTGGTCAGGCTGACCCGTTTGTTATCTTTAGTCACTGGCTAAATAAACTGGGAACGTTCAGAAGAGAAGTTCCTGACCACAGGGAAGAAAAGGGTTTCATTTCTTTTGAGTCTGTTCTAACACAAAATTCTGATGTAACACCTCAAAGTGCTAGAGAAATGAAATGTTCTGTGAAACGTCTGAGCTGGATCTTTGTTGGATGGAACCGTTCACACTGCTTTATTTGTATTGCTTTAGAAGAAACCCACTGAGTAAAGGCCTTTTGCAGTCATTCTTTCCTTTCTGATTTGCTTTCTGGGAGTGAAATGAAAGCAAATGTTTCCTTAGCACAGACTTGCTAAAGACACTGGAGATGTCCATCCTAGGGGTCCCACTGATGGCTCTGAACAGGTTCTTTTTATGCATCACTATGCCCTGATCATTTTCTTCTCCGATGGGTAGAAAGGATCACTGGTTTTCCTCCTAAAATGAATTCTTTTTTTTCTAGGAAAGCTCCTCAAATGTTACTTTCCTAATATTGTTTCTGTGCAAGCAGGGATTTTAAATGGAGGACATAAACCAGTAACCTCCCCACACACAGGTATTTCTCCCATTTAACTTTGTGTGCTGTAGACTAGGCCATGGCCTGGAAAAGGCAGTGAGTTGGTCAGCCAGTGTAAATGGCCAAACCAGACCTGTGCTGGTCCCATTCAGACGCCCTGAGAACTCGGTGTACGCAGACAATTCTGGCTGTGTCCAGATCATCATATATAATCTGTCTGTTTCTAACAGCAGAGAGCAGTGAGGAAATATTTCATAAGGAAGATTTTGAAATACATTTTTGCAAACCGTTCTCCTACACGAGATGAAGTGACCCTCATTTGGAGTAAGAGGCATGCAAGAAAGATGCTTACACTTGTTCTCCCTCGGTTTCTGTTTCTTGTCTTTCTAGTGGGCTGTTCGTTGCAGTGATTGTGAGTCTGCTCTTCCTTGTGTTATTGAGGTTCACAGCTGGGATTCTCTTCTGAATTTTCATCATTGGCGTGACTGGAATTATAGGTTATGGTAGGTGTAATCCTCCAGCCTCTGAGGCTGTTTTTTCTTATTGCTTAATTTTGGGCAAGGAAAGTAAGTGATTACATCAGTTAAATGCTGTAGTTGGGAGAACTAGTGCCTAGGTTTAGACTCAATTAAATGAGAAGGGCCTAAATGGCAGCGAAATTTAGTAAGAATCCAGCTGTGCTGATACTTAGCCCCAGATGTAGTAACCTGAACTATCTACCCCCAGTGTACTTAGTCCACTTTCACTTGTACTGATCTGTCTTATCTGTAGATGTGATGTTATAGCTGGCTAGTCTCACAGTAATGCGTGTTTAGTTTTGCTTCCCTGACATGCTGAGGACAAAACGCTTCACTTGTCGAAGATTTAAATAACCCCAACCTTGTCTTGGCACTCTTCAAAAACGCTCATTTGATATTGATTGATTTTTAACAGGCATCTGGCATTGTCACTGGGAGTACGACCATCTTAAAGGAATACCTGGATCTGAGCTCACCGTTTCTGGTACTGGATTCCAGACAGACTTCAGAGTGAGCAGCTGAGGCAAACATGGTTAGCATTTAGTAAGTGCCCTTTAAACTTGGTATCCGTTAAGGGATGTTCAGAAGATTCAGTCGCTGTCTTGCTACAGTTTCTGCTTTGTTAAATCTCCTCCTCTACATATGTTGCTCGTAGAAGTAATCAGAATTCTCTTTCTTTGTATAGTACAAAAATCTACTTTTTCTGCAAAGCGACTAGCGTACGTGTAAGGGGCCAGAATGCAGTCGCATTAGTGATGAGAGTGAAAAAGGCTTGTGTTACTAGCATTCTACTTCCCGTGTGTTCAGTCTTCAGAACGGGGAAGCAGAAGGCAAGAACTAAGTCCCGATGAAGATAAGGAGGGGCATTTTTGTCTCTCAGTCTGTTTATGCCCCCTCCTGGAGGGCCCCAGAAATGAGACGAATAACTCTGTGCATCCTTTGTAGACCTGTTTACATTCAGGTCACTGCATTTTCTTGGAGGCTGTCCTGCGGCTGTGTAATGAACCATCACAAATGTCATCACTTCTGGTTTTCAGAAGTGCTTCACTGCTTTCTCTTACAAGGGCAGTGTATTTAAAACAATCCTACTGGAACAAGACAAGGAGGGGCACAAGAGAGAACAAATACCTGTCAAATACTATTTGTGCTGCTGTTACTACTCTATTAGCAGGCACTAACTGATGATGAATGGCACATAGCCTAAAACACTGCTTCTCCCTATTGGTAGCTAAATTAATAGAGCAGTAGTTTACTCCTTTAGTCTGCTTTCTCTGCTTTGTGTCTTCAAGTAACTGTGTTGGATCATTGAGCTCACGAGCATCTTTGCATATTGTTGAGGCAGAGCTTTTTAGCATGCTGGCCCTAGAGAATATTAGGATTTTATTACATCTTTCCGTGTAAGTCCCCTGCCTGATTCTTAGCAGCCAATGTACAGTTTATCCAGGGGTCAGTGTCACTTTCAGATGAGTGAATTGAGGTACTACTAATGGGGACAAGCTATGTTAACTTAAGAGATCTGAACTGGACTGAGACCAACTGCAAAGCAACCTGCCTATGTATTCCTTCATGGAGAGCCATAGCAAAAATAGATGCTGAAATGTGTGTAACAAAGCCTTTGTTCTGAAGAAAGTCTGTGGCTCTGAGCACCACAGGGGTCACTTGCCATGTGCAGTTCTGATGGCTAGGGGTACTGCTATCAGTACTCGGGATCACAACTGAACATCATCTCTGACTATCTGGGTCTGGATTCTGAGGCTGTGTCAAAGCTGTGGGACCTGAAGCCAATTCCCCTGTCCCTGTGCAAACCTCCAGACGCCACGGCTGAGGGATACCTTCCCTTTGTCTTCCTCTCCCTCCACAGAACTCTTGGTTTCAGCTGGAGGAGACAGGGCCTGCTGTGTGTAACCATCCACCGCTGCTGGGGCTGGTTTAATTGTTGTCTAACCCTCTGAGGCACCCAGAATTAAGGGATGTGTCTCAGCGTGAGAGGAGGTGTGCTTCAGGCATTTAAGACTCTGCCTTCTTGAGGTGGAGTCCAGAGAATTCTTTTGCTTCCTATTGCAGCAGTAGGATTTGAAGGACACAAATAGAAATCAGAGAGAAGCCAACTCTTTAAACAAGATCTGGGTTATGAATCAAACACTGCTCACAACTAAGAGAGGAAATGTTTCGGGACATGGTGCTCTCAGCTCTCTAACCTTAGAGCAAGTTTGTGTGATTCCAGCATCACAGCTGGAAGGTGAAAATCATTTGACCAAAACTGGACAAAAAAAAAAACAAAGCCCCTTTGTTTTCAGAAGTGCTTCACAAAGCCTCTTTGGTTTTTTTTTGACACAAATGAGGGGAAAGGAGCTCACGCCAAGCTAACGCTCAGACAAGCCTGTTGATTTAAGTACACATAAATGTTAGAGGAGTATGTATCAGAAAACTGCACTCAAAAGTTAGAGGAGTATGTATCAGAAAACTGCACTCTTCAGGAAAAGTTGAATCTTTATCTCCTTTTTATTTGTTGTATCTAAATACTACAGATGAGCAGCATTAGAGTATAAACATGCAAAATGCTTGTTATGAAAAGCAGCATTTGTTAGGGGTGAACTGGCAGGGTCGTGCCCATTCTGACAAACTCTGGGTATATAGAATTTCCCCCCACAAAGATGTGAAATGGGCTTGAAGATTGGCAGCTGCAGTGAGAGAAGGAAAGAGGTGCTCCAGCAGGGAATTCTGTCGAGTTCACGAACAATAGTGCAAAACACAAGGGGCAGGGAGAGGGGGGAATTACAGAGGCAGCCTATTGGTTCGGTTCTTCATAAACCTAACTTTTGTGTGTTTCCAGTGGTAATACTTTGTGGTGCTGAGGTCATAATCATACTGATGCTGATCTTCCTAAGGAATCGGATCCTGATTGCCATTGCATTGTGCTTATAAGAGCTTTCTCATTTGCAGTAAGACATTTCTTATCTCCCAGCTCCCTGCCTTAAGAGTACAGACGCTGTTAGCGGCACCATGTATCCTCGGTGCAAGGAGGTGTGTGCCAAGTGTGGGGTACTGTTAATAGGAGCCTAAGAGCTACAGCTGCCAGCTTTGCTCTGTCATTGGATTGTCTCCAGAGGGACATATACTAGTGGTAGAGGAGTGGTGTTGTTTTGGCTGGGGCTTTTAATTTAGGAAAGACCTTTTTTCTGGAAATGCAGAGGGAAAAGGAGAATTCCATGACCAGACATTGTAATGTGGTGTGGTCCAAGGCTCTTCTTTTCAGCTCTGCTTACAAAGGAAAGCAGAGCAGGATGTGAGAGTTGGGAGGCCTCTTCATTTTGTGTTTTCTGAAATCTGGATAGGCTTTATTCACAGTGGTTCCTGGTTTATCCAGTGCCAACTCTTAGTTGTGGTTTGAGTTTGGCTTGTTTTAATGGGAATATAAGACAGGAGAAATGGACTTAACACACCCTTGGATTTAATTGCAAATAGGCTAAGGCCTTGAGGGCCTCGGAAGTAGGGCTCTGTTAGAGCACATGGAGTTAGCTCTGAGTTTATCTGTGTGCACTTGCTTGTAGTTTTCTGCCCTCTCTGTTGTTGTTATGGTTCTCAGGAGTCAGGGTTTAGGATTTTTGTAATGGGATTAGGAAATGCTGAGGTTCTGCATTCAGCCAGGTACCTGTTTCCTGTCTTATGCTACTGTGCAGTTAAAGCATTGCAATTAATTTTGGCAGGGCTGAATTATCCTCTTTAGTTCCTGTTCATGACAAAGCAGGAACACTGTTAACGCTCTGCAGCACTTTTGTTCACAACCTTGACAGGTAGAAGGATTTCAGGAAGTTCATAAACTTCCTGCTGGGAAGTGATAACATTCTGTAGTTTTTCAGCAGCACGGAAAGGTCACTTGAGGGTGATGGTTTTACTCTTCTGCGTAATGCATGAGGTGAAGCTCTGTGTGCAATTCCTGGAAACCTAACAGCCCATGCCCTTTGTTCGGGAAGGTGCAAACCGAGCTGCTAACGACTGGAAATCAAATTGCATTTTTCAATGCCTTTTAACTACTCTTTCAAAAATACTGCAATTGTCTTGAAATCCATAGGGGCAAACAGTTAACAGTCCTTACTCCGTCCATGGTGTCTGTGGAAACCAAGGGGCCTGTCGTGAACTGCTGTGCGCTGCTAGTACGTAGTGACTGTTTCTGCTGTGTGCCTCTACTGGACTTCTGCATCTCTAGACTCAGACAGAAATCAATGTGTTGCTCTTCAGCTCCTGATTGCACATGAGGGTTCCCTTGCGCTCTCCCAGCATTTACTAGTTTAGCAGCAGGAATTGGGTAACTTTGTCTGCTTTTACATTTTGGAAACTGCCTCCTGGCAAACACATAGCATCAGAAATGCCACAAGTCAATCCTGCAGGAAATACTAGGAGACAGAAAGGCTTGTGATAAGCTTACAGGGTCACTGGAGAGAAAATTTAGAGTAACAGAAGAGGCAGGTGGCCAGAATGTGAAGAGAACCAACCTGTAAGCTTGAGTGACCGAACCCCTGCTCTCTGCAATCCCATCCCATGAGATAACCCAGCTGGAGGCGCTCACCTCTGAGGTCGCTGTGTCCGGTTTACCCAGCGGGGCTGTATCCACTCACTCGCTTGCAGAGAGGAGTCCCTGGAGGAGTAGGAGCCGACGCGCTCAGGTTCCTGCCACCAGTGAAAGGCCATTCTTCTTTCTGCCTGCCAGCAGCCAAAGGCAGGCACCATTCGTTTAGGGCACATGCAAGGAAAGTCACATAGTCCAGGAAGGTGTTAGCATGTCCTGGCATTACGAAGACAAACTGAATGTCATGCCCCAAAATAGTCAGTACTTAAGGCAGGCAAGGGCCTGGGGACAGAGTCCTCAAATGCAAAGTAGCAAGAGGTAATTTCAGGTGTGTAGGAGCCGAGGGAAGAGCATATGAGCTGAGCAGCATGGGACAAGGAAATAAAGGGTCATTACTGCAGCAAGAAGATGTGATTGAAATGGGTTTGTGGCGTGGAAAGATCTGGATCTGTGAAGCAGTAATGGAGAAGGAGGAAGTAGAAGACAGGCTGGAACATGGCAAATTGATAATGTTGATTGTAGTGCTGCTGATAAAAGTGAGTGGTAGAAATAGCAAAGTGAAGATGTAAAGACATCTGAAGAAAGAGCCTGCAGTATTCTGAGATCCCAGCTCTAGATTATGCTGCCACTATCAACGAGCAGCTCAGAGTAAAAAGGGTGATGCTAGAAGAGGACTGAAAAAAAAAGCTTGTTTCTTAAATTGCTGCAGCTTACTGACATGTTTTGTTTCTTTCCCAGGTCTGCTGGCTATATAATGTCTGTGTTGTTCTACCCAATCGTCACCTTCGTACTCATTGCCGTTTGTATTTCCTACGAGGCTGTGACAGCTGTGTATCCTTCTATCTGTGTACCTTTCTGGCGGAACAGTCTTCTGGTCTACAAGACCGGATAAGTCTCTGCTTTCACCTTAGCCAAACCAGCGCTAAAAGGGCTATTTGGTCACTTGGCACTTGCTGCACCGGTGCATTCTTCCTCACTGGGCATTTGCGTGTGATGTACCAACTGGACAGCGAATTCAATGTCATTAGAAAGAACTGGACTAAAACCCATGCCAAGGTAGAGGATCATACAAGGTCTTTTATACAACATAAGGTTGGCTTCAAGGGGTGAAAAAGGAACCTCAGCAAAGAGTGACTGTGACCTTTCTTGGCTGTATGCTTTGTAAACCTGATGTTAATGGTCGCTTAGTTAGCTTGGGTGGGCTCCACCTGTGTTTTGTACAGAATAATGTAGGGGAGGAGTGAGAGAGCACAGAGCGCCTGGAGTCCTCTAAATTGCCTGACAGCAGCCATTGTCTGTCCCTGGAAAGGCAAGGCTTTGGCAAAGTGTCAGAAAGGGGACAGTCATGTTTTGCAAACAAATTGTTCTTTGTCATGCAAAGAGGGCCATGGCATACAGCTCTGGGATGAAGTCTGCCTTAGTTCTGTAAGTAACGAAAGTATTCAGTCTTGTCTGTGGCCCTTCATACACATCTCTGCATAGCAAGAGCGTTTTTCTGTGGGCGGCACAAGTGTTTTAGAGCTTGTGGTTACCCCCTGCAGACTCCTGAGTTGCTCAAAGCCCACAGCTCAGTGATTCCTCCTTGAAAAACCTCATGCAGTTTTCTGGCTACATCAGGAGAACCTGTGTATAAAGTAATGGCTAATCAAACACCATGCAAGCATGCAAAGCTGACTTGTGACCCAGAGGGAGGTGTTACAAATACTTCCCTGCTGTGAGAGCTATCCTAATTGTATTTCTTAATCGCTGTTAAATGCAATGTGAGAAAATGTGCGTACCTTAAGTAATGATTCCTCGTGTTATATCTGAAAATAGTGCTTCGTGTTCAGCTAAGACTCCTTTGTTCAAAGCAATTTAGAGCTATGAAGCATTTTCTTTCCGCAGTGTCCTGTGAGCAGGTGAGTATCAACCAGCCTCATTTTCTGGGTGAGAAAAGAAGACTCAGAAATACAGGTTTATTTGGAAAAGTGTTCCTGAGTTCATGAGGATTTCTGTTTTTGTGGTTCTCAAAAGGCAGTGGAAGAATTTGAAAGCTGTGCCTCAGACTTGCCCGAAGAGCAGCCAGGTTTCAAAGCAGAGGCTTGGCTGCTTTTGCACAGTGATGACCTTTATGAAGCTCCAGAAATACTTGTCTTTTGACTTGAGTGTGGGGTTGAATTGAAGTGTTTCTTGAAAACTAGAATTATTTATCCAGTGTTATATCAAGGTTATTTTCAGGTGTTTAAATGTCAATGTACTGCTGTGGTTAGGTACATCCCAGACAATTCCCCAACATCCTGATACCCAAACACTAAAAAGAAAGGGATTAGGAACTGACTGGTTTTATTTAATGCCCAAACTGAGCAAACGCATGAATTGAACAACAGAAGTAAGGAAGAGTAATTTCATATAAGGACTGCTCCTGTTTTAATACGGTGAGATGGGTAAGGGAAGCTGTGGCAGCTTGTACAGAATGGCTCAGCTCAGTTGATTTCAGCTCGGTTGTGGTGATTTGCACAAGCCTCTGGTTTTGACTTACCCTCTGGTTTTCAATTGTTCTTATTTCCTCACTATTACTTTTTATGTGAGCAGCTTTTCTTTAATGAAATGGAAGCGTTTGTGTATCTTAAAAGTATATTTCTGACATTCAAATTCCGTATCTCTAGGTTTCAGTTGTGTGGTAAGCAGCCCTGTTTGCCAACCGCATAGTTTAAAGTTAAACACCTGCACAGGACATGAGTCCTTATATATGCAAACATATATAGTTATATGTTATAGTTATATATAAGTATGCAAACTTATATGTTTGCATATATAAGTACTGGAGTGCAGCGTTGAATGATCTATTGAGACATCAAGCAGAATGATGTGATTTGTATGAAGCTGCTAAATTTCAGAGCCTGTGAACACAGGATTCAGTGCTTATCATTTTGGTGTTGATTTTTCTTCCTGTACAGGCTTCTAGCACAACCAAGGTGACTAAACTGTGTGCAGGTGCTCAGCGTACTTTTGCTTTTTATGGAGGAGAGAGCCCGTACCTAAGTACCTCTTCATCTTCCAGGTAGCCGATGCCTTTGTCTTTCTCTGGCTGGTGAACTTTGCAGTTGCACTGGGTCCATGGACCCTTGCTGGTGCCTTTGCCTCTTGTTCCTGGGCCTCTGGCAAACCAGCTGATGTTCCACTATGGCCACTCTTCATTGGAACAAGCAATGCGGTGAGACTGTGGGGCTGGACGTGAGCCCTGTCACATATCCAGCAAGTGCAGGTTTTACATGTAGGGAAGCCATTCTGCAGATGCTGCAGCCCCCCCCCCCCCCAACTGCCACCCCCGCAGCACGCGCACACACATGTGTGCACCTATGGTCTGAGGTGTCATGAGCCCAGAGGGCTGAAAAGCATTTATCTTAGACTGTATGATTTATAATGGTAATAGAGATATATAAGCATTTCTATTATTACTATGGATAATTTTAATTATGTATATTTTTATATAATTGTATATATTCTATAATTATATAACCTTACTTACGTGTTCATGTGAAACTTTGAGCCTTGAGACTTTTGTTTGCATTTCATGATTTTTATGAGGGCACATTTCATTAAGGAGCCAACCCAAACCAGACTGGGATTCTGAGATTCTGTGATTTTGTTCCATACCTTTAGCACTGGATGTAATTCTTAAATAATGGGCAAAATGAACCACAGATTCCTTCAAGTGCCAGATATGTTAGTAGGGGTAAGACTGGAAAAGTAAATTGTGTTTTCTTCACCAGTGTCAGGAAACATGACCAAATTCAGGTTCCTCTTCATGCTGCAACAACAACCACTGCGTCTTCAGGACCTGCGCATACATCTTATTCCAGTGCTAACTAGTGCAGTTAGTTAGTAACTACTGCTTGTGTCATAGCTACAGAAGATCCATCATGCCTCAAACCCTAAATGGTGGCAGGTGTGGGCATATATGTAAGAGCACCACATTTTTACAGTGGTGCCTGTAACTGTCTTCTCTCTGGCTTTTTCATTTTACTGAAAACTAACTTAGTACCTTTCTGGCCTAGTTTCAGTTGTCAGTAAAGTCACTCTTTCCAGTTGTCTTCCTATTTTCTCAGTAGCCTTTGATCTGTAAGGATCCGTCCCAGCAGCTGTGGCTATCAGCTTCAATGTTTCTAGTGACTTTGCTGCTGCAGACTCTAACCAGGAAAATACTGAAAACCTCTTGATAGCCTTCATGACATGATGTGATGTGGCTTGTTCTTCAGGTGGCACCATGTCTTGAATGCAGACATCTGCTGCCAGTGACTACACCCGCTTGCATTGGATGGGAGTCACCAATAGCTCCACAGGTGCAGCCCCAAACCAACATCTGCATAAAGGTAATTGAGAATAAATCTAACAAAAGAGCAATTTACCTCCTGGCATGCCTGTTTCTAACAGGTGACTTCTGTAAAAATAGTTTGATCCAGCTTGGGTTTCTCTAATTGCATTGTGAGAGCTTTAAGGGTTAATAGGATTCAAACCACCTTGACTAGAAATAAACATTAAAGGTAAACCATGTAAGCTGAGGAAGGCATCTTGAAGAGCACAGGAGGCAGTTGTGTGAAAGACAGGACACGTGCACTTGTGTTCAGTAGGGAGGTATTCTGTGATTCTATCATTTATGGCCTTAGTAGTACTGAGCATTTCATTAAATACGTCCTCATTACTCTGCTTCCCTCAGTTGATTGTAAGTCCTTAGCACAGATGGGCTGGCAGGACTGGGGCAGTGGGGAGATGCCCAAAAGGCTCAAGTGCCACAGTAGTCAGTGATCCAAAAGTGCTGGTAGGCTTCACTAGACAAAATCTGCCCTCCAGAATGCTCCTTACCCAAGGGTATTGGGACCCAGGTAGAGGCTGTCCTTCACCCTTGCAGTCAGGGGAAAGGGTGTGAGAAGGAGTGAACTGATACTGCATGTCCACAACTGGTAGATTATAGGCACTGCCTCAGACTGGGTGTTTTCTAGCAGTCCTGATGCAGGTGCAAAGGCAGGCCTGAACTATTTGGTGGCAACCATCAAAACAGCAGACTCATGATTCTCAGCTCTGGTGGAATCTGGCTTGTGAGATACAGTGGCTGTGCTCGGGCACCCTCATGGGGATATGAATCATTTTCCTTGCAGACAGTGGACTTGCTGCTTTGTGTGAGTGCAGTGGCTAAGCAAACTGGCACTAGTCTATAGAAACACCTGGAGGTATTGATGCTGGATCTGCTGAGGGAACTGTACCATAGCTTAAAATGAACTGTCACCAAGATCCATGGATTTGTGATGGGCAGGCACTATGGCCTAACTAAAACTGAAGCCCACAGCACAGGCTGGAAAGATCTCTTCTATCTGCAGGGGTGAATAAGCACAGCACTTTGTAAGATCAAGTCCTCTTCTTATTAGTGTTGTTCACAGTTTGCAGATACCATGTGAAATGCATTCTTTCTCTACTTAAAAGGGCAAAGTAATTTGTCAGGCATGTGGCACAGGAAATCTTCACCATAAACACTGTGTGACTTGTGCAAGCAAGCTGCCTGAAATACAGACGTTGAGGCTTCTTGCATCAATCACTGTAGGGTTAATCAAATGAAAGCACAACATTCTTTTTCTCTGGAAAACTGAAGTCATAGCCCTGTGTCCCTGTTATAAAAGCAGAGATGCCCTCCCTCATGGGCTATTCAAGGCCCGTACTCCCACAGATCATCCATCACAAATGTCCAGCTCAACAGAAGCGTACCTTTGAGTTCCTCCTGTGGAAGTCAGGACTGTGTGTGCCACTGTGAAAGCTGAGAAGGCTCTTAGAAAATGGGTAGTCTTGGCTCCAAGAGAGTTTTGTTTTGTTCAGATTATTTTCAATTGCAGTAGAAAACTTGAGTGTCTGTATCAGGAAGACAATTTTGGTTGTTTTCCATTATTCTGTGAAAAGAAAATATTCTTTTACATTATTTTTCGTATCTCCATTTTCATCTCCATCTCTATGTGCACACCGCTCCTGTGCTTGGATTTGGCTGTGACTGTAACGGATGGGAACCTCACTGAGAGTTGATTCCCTCTCCTGACTGAGAGACAACACAGTGTGGGTTTTTCACAGTGTATTTGGCAGAGCCCATGTGTGTATGTTCATAGTGACTGTTTGTCGGAAAGAGGCAGGAAACCATGAGGATGCAGCTGTTCTATGAGCTTCCTACTTGGGCACGCTGGGCCACCTGGCCAATGCTGTCAGTGCAGTGCTGCCAGTGCTGAGATGATGAAGAACTTCATGGGCCCATGAGTAAACAGTGACAGAGCTGGCATAAAGCCCCTTGTGTTTCTAAGGGTATAGAAGCCGGAGCCTTTTGTAATCAAATCCAGGGCCTTCCCTGTGGGTGGATGGACCTCATAGGAACTTTCCCATTTACCTGAGACCGCCAGTATCAGCTGCAAGGGGCCTTCCCTGCTGAAGTGTGTGCTGGGAGGATGGTTCGGTGGTGACTAGTGATGTCTTTCTTCTTAATCTCCGTTCTGCCTATGCAGTAGTGATTTGATGCATTGGTAATTGTCCTCTGTGCTTATTTACTGTATAGAAATATCTACCCAGTTCACTTTACTGTGCTTGTTTGCTTTAGTGTGCATGTTTAATCCACTGTGCATGTTGTACAGCGAGTGTGTGATCGTTTTGTTGAGTACCCTGCCTGTCAGCAGAACACTTATGTACCCAGCAACGTCCCTGCCTCTCTTACAGACGCCAGGTCCTGCTGCTTTTCCCAAGGTGGAACTGGACTTCTACGGAAAAGGGGCTCCCATGTACACGATGGAACCAAAAGCAGCCTTGGAGGAGACAAAACAGCAAAGCCAGGGCCAGCAGACTACCGCCCAGGCAAGGTAAGGCAGCCTGCCTGTTAGCGTAAGAACTGACACATAACCACCGGAATGGTTATATGAGGTGCTTTATTGAGGCGCCGGGAACCAGGGGTACGCACCCAAATCTGGTTCCTACTCCTGTCACATCGCGTTCGCAATTTATACACTAAAAATTTTGTAACTAATACATATTCAACACAGATTACATCATTTACTAATACATATGCATCAAAGATTGCTACATCAATCTATTACGACATCAGCCTCTTGTGCGCTTGCGCAGCCCCCTCTGGTGGTCGCCCTGATGAAGTAAGGAGTCTTCCTCAGATGAAGTAAGAAGTCTTCCTCAGGTTGTCCTCTTCACCTTTTCTTTACTTGGCTAGGTCCTAATCGTCTTGTGGACGTTAGCATTCTCTTATCTTCACCAGGATGTTTCTGGTATGCCCTTTTTGGCTATCTTAAACTTAAGTTCTGCTTGGGTAGAGTTTTACAATACATACACCCATACTCCCCTCACCATATACAGTTATGTTAGCTCTTGCTACCAAGACTACCATTGTATCATGTAGTTACAGAGTAACTATGATACAAAACGGCAAAGTTACGTCTTCTAATATACAAAGCCTCACTATTGATTTATAAATTTCTCAAATATAATCTTAACTATTTTATATGATTATTTTGTGGTAAAAACTTCACCCTCTCTAACATGCCCATCTCTCCTCTTCTGCTTTGCAACTACCAGCCTTTGAGCATCCCCACTTTCTTCTGGGGCTTCTGAGAGCACATGACCACCTTAGTGGAGTGACCAGCGACAGGACAGCAGGCCTGCTCCCCTGCCTTGGCCCAAAGCAGAGCAGAGGGAGGCCAAGCAACACATCTTTGCCTCTCCACTAGCTCAGCTATTAATTAATCTCAGCTATAAACATATGCAGACATGGACTTCACTTTATTGAAGTTTGCAAATAGACCTGCAACAAAATAAAGTTATTGAGATTGAATGAAGTTTCTATCGAGTGATTACAAAACATAAAATGAAGCAGTGTGAGGAGGGGCATCTGTAGCAAAGATGGATTTTATTGGTAAAGTGAAAATCGAATGTTATGGGCCAGTGCTGCCCAATGGCAGCTTCTCACAGCTGTAGTTAAACGACAGCTGACACAAAAGTCTGTGAGCAGCTGTAACCTATTACAAGTTAGTGGAAGTGAAGCCAGAGTTAGTGTATGTAAGGAAGGGAAGGAGAGCAGAGACAACTCATAACTCAAGGATGTGGCCAAAGGTTAATGTTTCTGGTTCAGATCGTGGATGATGACGAAGGCTGTGGAAGCAGGCCTGGCTCAGCTGGAGGAGTTCACCATCTGATTGTTCAAATGCATGTTGTATTTGGGTCACTCATAATGCTGTCTCTTGTAAAGCCAGCTTGTTTCAGATGTCAAAGGGAGGAATAGCAGAAATGTATGAGGACTTGAAAGGTGAAAAGTGGAAGGGAACTCAAATTCTCTACCTGTGAAAAAGATGAAAAGGTAAATATTAAGATAACAAAAGATCCAAGAGATCTGAGGTGTTTTTCTTTCTCCACCTGTGTTTCTCTGGGCAAATCGTGTACTCCCCAATATGGAGATGTCATTGCACCAGTGAAAAAGTCTAAGCCTGAGACGGTCAATGGTTAGTTGAGAAGCTTTCAAAGAAGTGTGTTGGTTAACCAGTGCTTGGAACCACATGTGGAGTGTGGCAGACATGCAAATATGAATAGCATAAGCAACTGTGGTTGATCAGAGAGTTTACTATTTCTGTTGAGTCATTCTTCTGGGTACTGTGAACTCAGGTGTAGCAGGGATGCTTTGTTGATATGCATCAACCCTACCAGTAGTTAAGTTTCATGAAAAATGAAGGTCACTGGACACTTGATGGTCAAGGGAATATTAGCTTCAAACTTGTCCCGACTTTGAGAAAACTTAGAATCATACAATCATAGAATAGTTAGGGTTGGAAAGGATGTTAACATCATCTAGTTCCAACCCCCCTGCCATGGGCAGGGACACCTCACACTAAACCATTCCACCCAAGGGTTCATCCAGCCTGGCCTTGAACACTGCCAGGGATGGAGCATTCACAGCTTCCCTGGGCAACCCATTCAAGGCCCTCACCTGGAATTTCTTCCTTATATCCAGTCTAAATTTGCCCTGTTTAAGTTTGAACCTGTTACCTCTTGTCCTATTGTTACAATTCCTACTGAAGAGTCCCTCCCCAGCATCCCTATAGGCCTCCTTCAGATACTGGAAGGCTGCTATGAGGTCTCCATGCAGCCTTCTCTTCTCCAGGCTGAACAGCCCCAACTTTCTCAGCCTGTCTTCATACAGGAGGTGCTCCAGTCCCCTGATCATCCTTGTGGCCTCCTCTGGACTTGTTCCAACAGTTCCATGTCCTTTTTATGTTGAGGACACCAGAACTGCACACAATACTCCAAGTGAGGTCTCACGAGAGCAGAGTAGAGGGGCAGGATCACCTCCTTCGACTTGCTGGTCACGCTCCTTTTGATGCAGCCCAGGGTACAGTTGGCTTTCTGGGCTGGGAGTGCACACTGAAGCCGGCTCATGTTCATTTTCTCATTGACCAACACCCCCAAGTCCTTCTCCACAGGGCTGCTCTGAATCTCTTCTCTGCCCAACCTGTAGCTGTGCCTTTACGTCATAAGTAATGATCAAATTCTTGGCTGGTTCATATTCGCATGACTGTATTGAACTCCCCAGCTGCAGGTCTATCCATAAATCACCCCTTGAGCTTTCCTTGATAATGAAATCAACGCTTTAAATGTGGACTTTTTAACCATGCCATATTGATGTTGTCAGATCTAACTGATATTTGTACCCAAAGTGGGTAGTTAGATAAAAACTGAGAGGACTTTTTCTCTATTACTGGCAGTTTTTCCAGAAAAGGTTTGCTGGGTTTCTAGTGTAAGGAAAGCAATAGAAAACAATGTTGGCATATATTGCCCCTACTTTGCAGCCCATTGAACCCCAAGGCAACTCTTACATCTCAACAGCAATAGAAATTACTACTAGAAAAACAGCACTAAGAGCCAAGTACTGGTGTAGGAAACCCTCTTGATTCCAGAAACTGGTGATGTTTTTTCAAAATTTTTACAGTTTTCAGCAAATAATATATCAGATACCACAAATTTAGGAATGATAGTAAGGTAAATGTGAATTACTGGATCAGAGAACCTGCAGTGTCTTGCAGGGCATGGAGAACTTTAATTTTGCATCCAAAAGGGATAGGAATTTTTATACTTATTTTTCTTGAACTTTGATACAAATTGTTATTGTTACAGAGCTTTTTTCCAGATCATACGATACCTTTTCCAAGTGAGACCCATGAAGCTGCAAGGCACTCTGGGATATTACAGGTGTGTAATCTTTGAATGAAGATGAGCCAGCATAGCTTAGAATTTCCCATTGCCTGTTTTTTTTTTGTGAGCATAATTCTTTGCCACTGTTGGATCTGTTCCTAGTTTTTGAATAACTTAAAATACGGTTAATATTTTTTTCCTTATGAGATATGAAGTGGTGTGTCCCTGCCAGACAGTTACTGTATGACTGCAGTTGGGAACTTACGCATTCTTTCAGAATCACGGAGTGTCAAAACAGAAGATGAAGTAGAAATGGATAATGCCTTTCTTGGGTATTTCAGGTGAAAGACCCTGTTTCCTTAAAAAGGTGGAGTGCTGCAGTACTTGGCATATAGTTAACAGCAGGCATTGGTAGGATAATGAGGAAATGGTAATGTGATACAACCGGCTATAAAAAAAGGCTTAAAAGGTTAAACTTAATGAGTAGAAAATTCAGACTGACTAGTATGATTTGTTAGCTGGAAGGCTACTGTAGCCTTTGGGGAAAAAAAAAAGGTAGGTCACTCAGTGTTAGTCATCTTTTAAGTGGACACAAGATTTTAGTTTACAGTGGGAATAATTTCACAGAATGACCATATCATGGTCTTACTTCCCAAAGGGGTGAAAAATGAGTAATAAAGGTGGAAACATACTCATCACTCTTGCTTGCTTGTCACTAGAAAAATTAATTAATAGAAGAACTTTCACTGGTCTTAAGACAACAAGCCTATGTGTGAGTTTTGGAGATAAAAGACTGATTGGAAAGGCCACATAAGAACACAAGATTTTAAAGGTAAAACTAAAAGCAATATTAAAGCTAGGTTGTTGAGGGTTTTTTTAATTATATAATAAATTCTACTTTAGCATCTGCCAGTAAATGAAAAACATTAAACAAGTAATTCTCAAAACATTCTTCTGTATTAAAAAGTTATATCCGTATAAAAATGGATGTTTAGTCAGGAGGTTAAGCTAACCCCAAATGGATTAAAAATGTTTCAAATTAAATATAATTGACACATACAGAACTAGATTCTGTAAATAATTTTTACAAACTTAAATAAAAAGAATTGATTTCTACCGATGCTGCATATCTAATGAAAATTGGTTCACTTTTGCTACCCAAATAGCAAATAGATTTTGCAGTGTAACATAAACATTTGATTTGGATGCTCTTGCCCATATACGATACACAGCGAATGTGCAGAGCTTGTGGAAGATTAAGAATCATTCTAAATAGGCAATGGTTACACCCCATTTTGATAGATGAAAAAATCTGTTGTGAACGCTCCTCTGTTGCTGTTTTATGGTGCATTGTCTGTTTAATTGTATTTTGTTCAATAAGACTTAGGAGGCATGAGGCAGAGAATACCTTTGTGAATTGTGCAGTCCTCACGCACATTTCAGCAGAAGCTGTTGGGTCAGTTGTTTACAGCCAGTCGCTATATCCTTGGAGACTTTCGTTAAGACAAGTTAACAGTCGTGGTTATTATTTGTGATGTGCTTGGTCAAGTATCAAGAGAGACATTAGTTTTAACAACTCTCTGCTTACAAGTGATGAAAAAATCACTTCTGATACTTTCATAGTTTTTTGTGGATTGAGCGGTGAGCGAGTAAAATATTTTTCAAGTATGTTTTTCTTGACTTTCATTGAAAGTGAGTATTTTGGCTGGTGACTTTAAGTCAGAACATCTGAGTAGCCTCAAAATAAAACACACCCCCCCAGTTTACCTGTCTGCTATCCATTTAGCATGTGCTAAGTGAAATTACTAGGTCTGACCTACACCAAATGTCTGTGTGTGCCGAAGAGCGGTTTGACCTATAGCCTAAAAACAAAGTGTGACACTATTAGAATTAGAAGCCATATTTATTAGGATATGGTTTCTCTGAGACAACACTGTATATACATGTCTAGAGGTAGGTAGTGTAGATCATCTGGAAGACTTGCTGTAGGCTACTGTTGCAAATTGGATGCTTAAAAACATTTCAGAAAGGAAGGCAGCATGAAGCTCTTAATCTGAGGCCTCTCTTACTCATGACAGCATTTCCAATGAATGGACTGCACAGCATAGAGTGTTGTCAGAACTGAGTGGTTAGTAGGTGATATCCTACCCTCACTGACGTCAATAAGGTGTTGGTTTTTTTCTAAATTCCTTTAAAGGGTTAAAATTTTATCCTAGATTTCTTTCTTTTTTTTTCTCCCCCCCCCCCCCCCCTTTTTTTTTTGTTTTGCTTTGGGTTGTGTTTTGTCTGTGAATAACATTTATCCATTTTTTAATTTTGAAGTTTTTTTATATTTAATTGTATTTGTAACAGATTTTTTTTCACTATGCAGTATGTCAGTATTTTAAATTTAACAGTGACACCTTCAAAAATAGAAGATTGAAATTACTTGGGTAATCACAGTTCTTTCTAGTTTTGTTTTTAAGAATAGACCTATTCCCCTCCCACCCCCTACTGCTTAATAGATGCAATTGATATTCAGGTTTGGTTGGTAGACTTAAAGTTCAGAGTCCTGTTGGCCAATTCCACTGCTTCTTTCTAATAGCTTTTTATATGTAATGTGAATACGTTAGAAAAACCTATTGTAGACAGCACACATCCAGCCTATCTTCCAGAGGAATAAAAAGAATCTTGCACCTGATGTAGAATATGTTAAAGAAGAGAGCATATGCCTTTCCTAAATAATCGTAACAAAATAAATCTTATATATGCAAAAATTAAGTTAAAGACACAGCAGGATTACCAAGACAGGCACTCATCCTTTTGTGAAAGGTAGAATTCCTGGTAGTGACTTTTCCTTTTGGCCTTCCCCATTGCCATCTCTTGCCCCACTCCCCCATGTTCTGAGTTGTTCTCATTCTCTGCCTTCACAGATTTGAGAGTTAAGCTTTGTTTCTCTAACCATTCTGCCACAGAAAGTCTCTCTGTCCCTGAGCAGTTTCCCATCTGATTCTGTTCCAGATTTCAGGCTGAAATAGCTGTGCACAGAACTTCAGTCTCTTGTCAATCTCCTCGGCATGTTCCAGTCTGCCTTTCCTCATTTTCCATTCTAGGTTTTTCTGGCCTTTCTGCCAGTCCAAAACTCTCTGACTGACTGAAGTCAATAGGTGACAATACTGAGAGTCAGTAACAGCTCTTCACGGGCACTGCTTGGGGCCCTAGAATTCGTCAGCAGGTTCAGGGGAAAATCCTGCTCATTCCCAGCAGCATTGGGCTGGATCATTGCCAACTGTCGTCACATCTTTGAAGAAATCAGTCATCAAATTCAAACTTGATTCACAGAGCCTTGGGAAAATGTTGGCTTCTTTGACTGTCAAAAATAGTGTGTAATGCTTGAGAAGCGTCCACCTTAGCAAATATTTTCCATGCTACTGCAACCTGGCTTTCATTCAAAATGTTGCAGATGCAGACAGATAAGGTTTCTAGTTATGAGTATGGCTCTCAAACTTCATTGCATTTAATGACATCTCGAATTTCTGATTTTTGTTATTATTATATTAATCTGAGACAGTGCAATGCTTTTCCTCTTCTGTTTTTTCACCTGTTGATTGATTTGGTTTTTTTACCAACAAAAGGCATTCATTTTGCTTTGTTTTTTGTTCACACTGGTTTTAAATTGGTTGGTTTTACAGTTAAGCAAATCATAATTGAGTCCTTGGTGCTGTCATATGTTACTGTGTGAAAGACATGGTGACATTTGATACCACCCTACAAATCATATTATAAATTTCACTGCACGGGAGGGAGGGCGCAAGCTTATTTCTGCGTATCATGTGACGGGTAATCCCTGCCTGCAGCATACCATCATTTAACTCCGCAATTCATCTTCCTATTTTAAGGACTTACTTTTCTTATATTAGTCATATATTGATTATCTGTTTGAACAGGGATCCATTCCCCCAGTAATAAATTTGCATGTACCTCCATTAAAAAAAAACTAACAACCAACAAACAACCAAAACAACAACAGAAAACCCTACCAAAACCAAGCCAGAACAAAAATCCAGAAGAAGTGATCTTTTCTACTATCTTTAGTTCTAGGTGTTTATTGCATTCAGTTCTGACTCTGAAATATTTTTACTGCGCATTCCTTCTGACGTTTACTAGTTTAACTTCAGCTTGCTCAGGTTGTACTTTCTCACACAGTCCTCAGCTGTCTTAGAAAGAAAAAGATGGATCTGGGATTGCGTTTTTCCTAGCATTATTGCTACTTTATTTTAATTGATAGCATGGGCACAACGATGACTGTTGAAGCTGAGCTTTGTATTTTGTATTCCACTTTGGTCTGCTGAGTAAGAGAAGTGTTCTTCATGACAGCACTTCTGGTTTGAAGCTCTTATGGCAGAAATCCTGGGAAAGACACTTGTGCAGGCTGCGAGCCAAGCACTCCTTTTGTGTTAAGCAGAGATACTAAAACCTAAAAAGATGCTGTTCTTTTTTTACATAGGTTGACTCATTTAGATTTTCCTAAAGCTTCCATTTGACATTGTTTATGGAGTTAAAATACTTCTTCAACTCAGCCTTTATATTTGCTACCAGTGAACCTGTTCATTGGTGGCAAATGGGGAGATGAACAGGCTGGAACACCTACCAGAACCTACCCTTCTGCTTCAGTGTGACTGAAATAGCTTAAACTGCATTTGCACACAGCTGTGTGCCAGCAGCACTGTAGACAGATGTACCTAGTCTTACTGTAATGTGACTATTCAGGTGAACAGCGGTGAAGCTATGCATAATGCATTCTTTGTTGTGGGCTAGGACACTCCCCTGTCAAGTGAAGCCTGCCCATGTTACTGCATTCACACCAGCTGAATTTAGACTGCAAGACAGGAGAACAATAGAAGTGAAAGCAACCTTGTGTTTCTTGGTTGAACTGCATTATTTAGTGTCTGAAGAACTTGGTGTGCTTCCAAAATCACATTCATTTCTTTATTTTGCTGCAGTCCTGTACTGGCCATTCTGTCTCTTGCCTGGTCAACTTTTGCTTTGTGTCCTCAAATCCGATTTTCTGGAAGTGGCAGTGGACAGGAGGAAAATGCAGTAGTGGAAACTGCAGATATCAACCCGAAAACCCTTTGTTGCCTATCTCTGTATAAGTCTAGATAGAATTGATAATACTACAGACCAGCCTGGGGCAATTTTCCTTTAAGAGCTTAGTAATGACATTGGTTCCTTTGCGTATATGGAGATTGAAGGATTCTAGGTTAGTATGCTTAGATGTGAGTCATTGTTCTGAGCAGTTTTATTGGAAGAAGAGGAATAAAAATGAATAATGCATTTCATGGAATTAGCATAAAGTTAATGTGGTTGCCAGCTTTTAATGGGTACTTCTGCAGTTTTGTTCTGCAGACTGAATAGAACCGTGTACTTGCTCTTTGCTAAGACAACAGTGTTGCGCTCTGACAATGGTTGAAATGGCTAAAGCAAAACCATTGAATATCTTGAGCAGCTGTCTCGATGATTGGCCCAGCTTCTGGTTTTGGCTCCTAAAGCTCCTGCTCAGGCACCCCTTCAGGTGGCTCCTTTGTCTCCTCCTTTTGAAAATGGTAACATCTACCTGACCTGCATGGGTTTGTGATTCAGTTTTTGTGATTTCTTTGCTGAATTAATTTTAGCTCAGATCGGTTCCTTTATCTGGTTTGTAACAGAGGAGGAAGGAGAGGTAGTTTTGTGTTGTTTCTTCTTCATCTGTTGGTAGCATTCATTTGCGGTTTTATATACGTAGGATCTGAGGCATGGGATCAGAACTTCTTAACACCGGTTTTGTTGCTGAAGTCAACATATTGCATAACTAATGCTCTCATTTCAAACCATATGTTCTATATAAATATGTAACTTGCTTAGCATACCTTGGAGTTGTGTAACATTCTACACATCTTAAGTCTGAAGTACTCTTAATGGGATTAGATACAATCATAATTGAATTACTGTGGTGTGATACTGGATTTAGGGGTTTATTCCCCTTAGTTCTGTCTATGTGAAATAGAAAGCTGGTTTCAGGTGGAAGGAGAAATGCATATCTGATGTTTTCTTTCAGATGTTCCTAAGCTCCAGCACATCTCCTGAGATTCACAGTTATTTGCATGCAAAGGAGCAGGGGGAAAAATCCCGGAAAGAACTGTACTTTCTTTTGAGAAGATCTGGCCTTTTTTTTTCCACTAAAGGTACATCTGAGGTAAAGGAAAATAAAAAAGGGAGAACATAATAACATAACGAAGTTAGAGCAAAGGTGTATGTATTTAAAATCTGTTCTAATAAGAAAAATTTGAATTTCAACTTCCAACGATAAAAAGGAAAAAAATATTTATTATAGATAAAATGTAGAGCGATATAAAATTGGAAAAGTATTGTCTTAGAGTAATTTCCTTTTGCCTAACTTTACTTCATTCTGATCAATATTTTTCCAGTCAGTTAACAGAGTACTCTTCTAAAATGAATTTTCAACTGGTAGTTAAAATGCTGAAGTGTAAGTAGGCGCTTTGAAAAGGGGTTGTCTTACTTCATTATGTAAAATAAAAAACCCTGTGTATAAAGGGATTTTACAGGAAGATTTTGCGAGTTCTCACGTTCTGTCACTGTACAGTTTTCCATTTTACTACTTCAACTTTTTGGTGGCAGTTCTTGAAACCTGATAATGTTTAACAGGATACCCTGGAGTTGAGACACCTTTTACGTAAAGCACTTAAAGATTTTTCTTGTTCTGAATTTTCTGTGCTAACTGCCAGAGTAATCATTGAGCTGCTTTTGTATCCTTCAGCAAACCTCTTTTGTTTTCTTCCTTAACTTGGTTCATCTTAGAGGATGGAGAGAATGGTTAGAAAGAGTAGTGGGCAGTTTTCAGGTTATGAAAGTACCTTTTATTTTGATGTTTGAAATGCATACAGCTCTCAAAACGTGACTCCTACTGTAATATTATTGTGGCTTGAATTTAGCGGATGCTTTCCCAGAAGTGTCATCACTTGTACTTCGGTTCTTCTCCCTCTCTGGCAGAATGAACTCTTTGACTAGTTTGATGTGGTTTTTCTCTGCGTTATGAAATTGATTCTGAGTTGTCTCTTTCTAGATTTCACAATGTCAGAGTTAAAAGTACAGTATGTTAAGACTATTTTGGACCAGGCTAACTACTACATCTCCTGAGTTTCTTCTCTGGAGGGGCTGGCTAAAAATAGTCTAACTATAGTACATTGCTCTTCTTTTTAGGAGCCAAGGCATCTGCAGTTTTTCTGTGAATTCAGCCTTAGTGATATGTACATGTCTTTGACAGGCAAAAAGATTTCTGGAGCACCAACAAACCATGGATTCTGCTTTAAGGTACAAGCTTATTATTAGGATACATATTAAAGTAAACCACAATTTTTAGGTAAGCTGAAGATTCTTTAAGGTTTCTGAAAACAATATTCAGCTGTCTCTTATACAATAGGAGAATTAGTGGCTTTTATTTCAACAGGTATTGTGTCCAAGATATGCATTAATGCTAAAAAAATGTGCCGTGCCTGACTAGCCTAACAAATCAGGAGGAAACCGAGACCTGAAACAGCTCTGTGCAGATGTGGAACAAACTAGGACCTGTTGGATGACAGCAATTTGGTTGCTTAAGGTATTTTTTCTGTGTGGAGTTAGCTTCTTGCTTAAGTTTACTCTGTGAAATTTTGCTGTTGTGTGGTAGAGGAGTATCTAGGTTCCCATGCAATCGCAATCTCAACTTTTGTCATGGTTTAAAACCCAGTCAGCCACGCAGTCTCGCTCGCTCACCTCCCCTGCCTCCTTCTTCTCTCCCCCCTGCTCCTGGAAGGATGGGGAGGAGAATCAAAAGAATGTACCTCCCATGGGTTGAGATAAGAACAGTCCAGTAACTAAGGTGTAACACAAATCACTGCTGCTACACCAATAATAATAATGATAAAGGAAATAACAAGGGAAGAGAACACGATACCACCCGCCGACTGAGCAGTGAGTGCCCTTCCGGGTAACTCTGAGTTACATCCCGGGCATGACGTGCTGCGGTATGGAATACCTCTTTGGCTAGCTTGGGTCAGGTGTCCTGTCTCTGCTTACTCCTGGCTTCCTCTCCTCCCTGGCAGAGCGTGAGACTCACAAAGTCCTTGGTCAGGGTAAACGTTTGAGCAGCAACTAAAACCATCGGTGTTATCAGCGCTGTTCCCAGGCTTAAAGTCAAAAACTCAGCGCTGCACCAGCTACCAAGAGGGAGAAAAAAATGACTGCTACTCCTGAACCCAAGATAGATGCCCTGCTTGTGGGATGCTCTGAACACCTGTGGGATGCTCTGAACACCTGTGGGATGCTCTGCTTGTGGGATGCTGTGCATCCCTATGGGATGCTCTGCTTGTGGGATGATCTGAATGCCTATGGGATGCTGTGAATCCCTATGGGATGCTCTGCTTGTGAGATGCTCTGAATGCCTATGGGATGCTGTGAATCCCTATGGGATGCTCTGCTTGTGAGATGCTCTGAATCCCTATGGGATGCTGTGAATCCCTATGGGATGCTCTGCTTATGGCATGCTCTGGAGCTCCCTTGTGTCACCAGCTCCTTCTGAAGATCCCTGCACTGGGGAACATCCACACTGCAGCACAGAGGTGTGGGATCATGGAGTCATGGAATGATGGAATGGGTTGGGTTGAACGCACCTTAAAGCTCATCCAGCTCCAACCCCTGCCATGGGTAGGGGCACCTTCCATGGAGCAGGATGCTCCAAGCCCCATCCAACCGTGCCCGCTTCCAGGAATACCACACAAGCCCCATTCCTTCTGCACCAATCCCTTTCCAATCCCTTATTTTCCCCATCCACCCCCTCCCGGGCAAATTCCCTGGATTTGGCACCATATCAACTCCCCCCCCCCCCCCAAGCTAGCTTTTAACAACAACCTGGGCCCCATTCCACCTCTTTTTGGCCCAAAGCAGAAGCTGGGAAGGTGCCTCTGGGGCAGCAGCTGTGTCCTTGGATCCACGCCTGCACAGAGGCTCCTGCTGCCAGATCCCACTTCCAGGCTCTGGGATATAAGGACAACCCCTTCACCACTCCTTGCCCACCAAATCCCAGGATTTTGGGTGCTTTTGAGGGGCAAACCGGTGGTTTTGTGATCAATGTGGGATAAATCCTCACCAGGGACCTTGCTCCATGGGGATGCTGCTTCTGCCCCCTGCATCCCTCATCCTTGTGTTTCCTTGGGCACCTTCCTGGTCCTTTTGGGGGGCTCCCATGTGCTTGTTTGAGCCTTTGGGTGCCCCCATCTGCTTCCATTGCCGTTTGGCGTGCCCCCCATCCATCTTTGGGTGCCCCCCATTTGCTTCCAGCTTTTGCATCCCACAGAGCTCCAGAGCATCCCATAGGGATTCAAATCATCCCAAGCCCATCAGACCACCTCCATCTCCCCATGGAACCCCCCATGGAATCCCTCATGGCCGCCCCCCATGGAATCCCCCATCCCCCCCCCCCCTGAAACCTACCTCTCTATGACATCAGCCCCAGCACCAAGGGACCTGTATCCAGCACCCGTATCCCTGGGGCAGTTGCGCTTTGGGTGCAGTGGTGGTTGCAGCTCCTTGGTGGCACTCCTTGGTAGCAGCTCCTTGGTGGCAGCTCCTTGGTTGCAGCTCCTTGGTTGCAGCTCCTTGGTGGCGGCTCCTTGGTTGCAGCTCCTTGGTTGCAGCTCCTTGGTGGCATCATCTTGGTGTCACCCTTGGTGGTGGTGGCAGCACCTTGGTGGCACCTTGGGGTCACCCTCAGCGGTGATGGCAGTGATGGCTTTGCTCCATGTCTTCATCCTGCTGGCATTGGCCTGGCTGGTGCATGGCTCCTGGGACAGCTGTGGGTGAGTGGCACCAGGCTCCGGGGCTCCTGGTATTCCATAGGGAGATGCTGATGCTCCCAACCATGGTCACACCAGTGGGGTGGTGGGACTGGGAGAGCCCCGCTTCCTCGCCATCACCCCGTGTGGTGGCACAGCGCAGCTATGGGGCACCCCATAGGGTCCGTTGTCCCTGCAGCACCCTATGGGGTGGAATGATGCTCATCTGTGAGACACCCCATAGGGTCCCTTGTCCCTGCATCACCCAGTGGGGTGGGACGATGCTTGCCCTTCATCCCTAACCATCCAGTGTTGGGCTTCTGCTTCCAGAGGGACCTGCGGTATCCGTCCCATGGCTGATTACTATGAGGTCCTTGTTTAAATCTTTTCCTGCAATTAGGATATCATCCATATAGTGATAGATAACCAGGAGCCTCAACTCAGAGTGACAAGAGCCACCAAGGGAGCCTCAAGTCCTCGACAGGACCCGCCCAGGAGCCGGCAGCTCAGCTGATGGGAGCAGCTGACTCACAGGGGGCAGAGCCAGGAGGAACCACAGCAGATTTAAACCAGGCATCACCAACCATTGCCGGTCAATTGCTGAGGTGAGTAGCTCGAGAGGACGCCTTCAACAGCTGAGCGGGGGGGAGATCAGCATCCAGGAGCCTCAACTCAGAGCGACAAGAGCCACCGAGGGAGCCTCAAGTCCTTGACAGGACCCCCCAGGAGCTGGCAGCTCAGCTGATGCGAGCATCTGACTCAAAGGGGGCGGAGCCAGGAGGAACGGCACCAGCCCTGACTGGTTAAAATCCTGCCCCAGGGAGCGCGAGCGACCAGGAGCGCAGAGAACAGAGAGGGCAAACAGTACGGGTCGAGGTAGTTCACGCGGGCAGGCGAACGGGATGGTGAGCACTCGTCGTATGACCAGGGCCTGGTCCAGGAGCTCTGCTCTGCCTGCCCCAGCGGTGGCCAGCACAGGCACCCAGACAGAGCCAATGAGAGGGGAGGCTGCAGTGCAGAGCTCGGGGTGTAGAGAGTGCCTGCACTGCTCTTGTGAGGGGAAGGTGCACAGTGGGCAGGGGCGCACTTGGTGCTCCCTGGTGGAGGTCCTCCTGCAGGAGGTGGCTGAGCTGATGGATGCTGTTAATAGACTGCAAGATGTCAGGGCAGCTGAGAGTAAGCAGGAATGCTTGCTCCTGGCCCAAACTGTGCAGGGGCCTCAAGCTTCCCCTCTAGCTCATGAAGGAAAGAAGCAGGCCGTTAACCCGGGAAGCTGGGAATTAGTGACAAAAAAACAACAACAACAAAAAAAAAAAAACAACAAAAAAAAGGAGGAAAAAGACAACCAAAAGCAAGGGGCTTCCTCCTAAGTCTGTTGTCCCCATGCAGAATTGCTTTGCTGTCCTGCAGGGGGCTAATGAGGAAACCCACTCAAGCCAGAAACAGCCGGCTGATAACCTGGTAAAGAAGATCTCTCCTGGTGCTGCCAGGAAAAAGCAGTGGGTCGTAGTAGTAGGGGACTCTACGTTGAAAGGGACAGAAGCACTCGTCTGTTGGCCTGACCTGGTCTCAAGGGAGGTGTGCTGCCTACCAGGGGCACAGATCAGGGATGTGGCAGAGAGGCTGCCTGCTCTAGTAAGTCCCATGGACTATTACCCACTTCTGGTGATACATGTGGGTGCTAGGGATATAGACAGTAGTAGCCTGGGGAACATAAAGAAGGACTACAGAGCCCTGGGGGAGGTGGTTAGGGGCTCTGGAGCCCAGGTAGTCTTTTTGTCAATTCTCCAGGATACAGGGGAGGACCTAAAAAAAGCCAGGAGGATTAGCCAGGTTAATAAATGGTTAAAAGGGTGGTGTCATAGTCAGGGGTTTGGGTGCCTTGAACACAGGACCCAAGCTTGTAGGCCAGGTCTAGTGGGGGCTGGTGGAGCTGGTCTGATGATAAAGAAGGGAAAGAATAGTTTTGGTAGGAGGCTTGCCAGACTGGTCAAGGAGGCTTTAAACTAGATGTGTTGGGGGAGGGGGGCATCATTCCATTCCAACACACCCAGTCAGTTGCCAGAACGTATAATAAATGCTTGGAGCAATGTAGAGATATCCCAGACACTCCAGCCAATGAGCCGGCTTCATGTGGAGCTCGACTCAAATGCCTCTATACAAATGCCCGTAGCATGGGGAACAAAGTAGAGGAATTAGAGATCTGTGCACGTCTACAGGGTATGATATAATAGGCATTGCAGAAACTTGGTGGGATGGCTCCTATGACTGGAGTGTTGGAATGAAAGGTTACAGGCTTTTTAGAAAACAGGCCTGGCAGGCGGGGAGGGGGGACTGCCCTTTATGTTAAGGATAGGCTGGAGAGTATGGAACTCTGTCTGGGGACAGGTGAGCAGTCCACAGAGAGTTTGGGGGTCAGGGTTAAAGGGAATATAGCTATGGGAGACATTACTGTGGGGATCTGTTACAGACCACCTGATCAAGGAGAACCTGCGGATGAAGCACTCTATAGACAGATAGAAAAAGCCTCACGCTCACAGGCCCTTGTTCTCATGGGTGACTTCAATCACCCTGACATCTGTTGGAAGGACGGTACGGCCCGGCACAAGCAATCCAGCAGGTTCCTCGATTGTGTAGAAGACAGCTTCCTTCTGCAAGTAATAGAGGAGCCAACAAGGAGAGGTGCCATGCTTGACCTCGTGCTCACCAACAGGGAAGGGCTCATTGGAAATGTGATGCTCCAGGGCAGCCTTGAATGCAGCGATCATGAGATGGTCGAATTTGAGATCCTCAGGACAATGAGAAGAGCGTGCAACAAGCTCGCTGCCCTGGACTTCAAAAGAGCAGACTTTGGCCTCTTCAGGACCCTGCTTAGTAAGGTTCCATGGGATACAGCCCTAGAGGGCAGGGGGGCCCAAGACCGTTGGTTGATATTCAAGGATCACCTGCTACAAGCTCAGGAGAGTTGCATCCCAGCTAGAAGGAAGTGCAGCAGGAGGGCCAGGAGACCTGATTGGATGGATAAGGAGCTCCTGAGGAAAATTCAAATGAAAAAAGAGGCTTATAATAAGTGGAAGCAAGGACAGGCAGCCTGGGAAGAGTCTTGTTGTCTGAGAAGCTAGGGACCAGGTTAGGAAAGCTAAGGCTCAGTTAGAATTAAACTTGGCTAGGGGTATTAAGGATAACAGGAAGGTATTCTACAGGTACATAGCAAATAAAAAACAGACAAGGGAGAATGTAGGCCCCCTCAGAAAGCTCTCGGGAGAACTAGCTACACAGGATTTGGAGAAGGCTGAGGTTCTGAATGACTTCTTTGCCTCAGTCTTCACTGGCAAAGGCTCTGACCACACCACCCAAGTCTTGGAAGGCAGATGCAGGGACTGTGAGAATGAAGACTTTGTTGCCCACTGTAGGAGAGGATATGGTTCGAGACCATCTGAAAAATCTGAATGTGCACAAGTCCATGGGTCCTGATGAGATCCATCCGTGGGTCCTGAAGGAGCTGGTGAATGAAGTTGCTAAGCCACTGGCCATCATATTTGAGAAATCATGGCAGTCAGGTGAAGTTCCTGACGAATGGAGAAAGGGAAATATAACCCCATTTTCAAGAAGGGGAAAATGGATGACCCAGGGAATTACAGACCAGTCAGTCTCACCTCTGTGCCTGGCAAAATCTTGGGGCAGATTCTCCTGGAAGGCATGCTAAGGAACATGAAAATCAACAAGGTGCTTGGTGACAGCCAGCAGGGCTTCACTAGGGGGAAATCCTGCCTGACCAATTTGGTGGCCTTCTATGATGGGGCTACAGAACTGATGAGCAGTTGATGTCATCTACCTGCACTTGTGTCCAGGTTCGACACTGTCCTACACAACATCCTTTTCTCTAAATTGGAGAGACATCAATTTGACGGATGGACCACTCGGTGGATAAAGAACTGGCTGGATGGCCGCATGCAAAGAGTTGTGGTCAATGGCTCAAGGTCCAGCTGGAGACCAGTAGTGAGTGGTGTCCCTCAGGAATCGGTGTTGGGACCGGTCTTGTTTAACATCATTGTCGCTGACTTGGACAGTGGGATTGAGTGCGCCCTCAGCAAGTTTGCCGATGACACCAAGCTGTGTGGTTCAGTTGATACGCTGGAGGGAAGGAATGCCATCCAGAGGGACCTTGACACACTTGTGAGGTGGGCTGATGCCAACCTCATGAAGTTTAACCATGCCAAGTGCAAGGTCCTACACCTGGGTGGGAGCAATCCCAAGTACAGCTACAGGTTGGGCAGAGAAGAGATTCAGAGCAGCCCTGCAGAGAAAGACTTGGGGGTGTTGGTTCATCAGAAAATGAACATGAGCAGGCAGCGTGCGCTTGCACCCAGGAAAGCCAACCATATAATGGGCTGCACCAAAAGGAGCGTGACCAGCAGGTCGAAGGAGGTGATCCTGCCCCTTTGCTCTTGAGAGACCTCACCTGGAGTATTGTGTGCAGTTCTGGAGTCCTCAACCTAAAAAAGGACATAGAACTATTGGAACAAGTCCAGAGGAGGCCACGAGGATGATCAGGGGACTGGAGCACCTCCCGTATGAAGACAGGCTGAGAAAGTTGGGTCTGTTCAGCCTGCAGAAGAGAAAGCTGCATGGAGACCTCATAGCAGCCTTCCAGTGTCTAAAGGGGGCCTATAGGGATGCTTGGGAGGGACTTTTCATTAGGGACTGTAGTGATAGGACAAGGGGTAATGGGTTAAAACTTAAACAGGGGAAGTTTACATTGGATATAAGGAGGAAATTTTTTGCTGTTAGGGTGGTGAGGCCCTGGAATAGGTTGCCCAGGGAGGTTGTGAATGCTCCACCCCTGGCAGTGTTCAAGACCAGGTTGGATGAGGCCTTGGGTGGAATGGTTTAGTGTGAGGTGTCCCTGCCCATGGCAGGGGGGTTGGAACTAGATGATCTTAAGGTCCTTTCCAACCCTAACTATTTTATGATTCTGTGATTCTTTAACACATTTTTTCAGTTTTTGTCAGATCGGTTGCAATGCCCAGGCAACATACAGTTGACAAATAACAGGAGAATTTTTCATACCTTGAGGTAAAACAACTCATTCATACCTCTTAGCAGGCTCTCCTTTGTTAATTTCTGGGACAGAGAAAGCAAACTTTTCACAATCGCTTGGGTGTAGAGGAATTGTGAAAAAAACAGTCTTTTAAATCAATGATTATTAAATCCCAATCCTGAGGTATCATTGAAGGGCTAGGCAAGTCAGGTTGCAAAGCTGGCTTGCAAAGACATTCAATTGTCTTGTGGCCAAATTTGTCACATTTAATACATTTATCTTCAAAACCAGTAACACCACCCTGAGGGGGGGGCAGGTTGCTGAACTAATTTTCTTTACAGTACGCTGTGGTTTTTAAATGTCCCATCCATCCACAATTATAACATCTCATACCTTTAGTACCCCCACAATCACCCTGACCTTGTTATAGAAGGGGGTTAACAGCAGTGGTGAAGGCAGTAGCCATGTATCCAGCCTTTTCCTCTGCTGTGCCCACTTTAGAACATGCATCCACCATTTCTTGAAGACCAGCAGATTTTGGCAAAACCTGCAAAATACACTTACAAGCTGGGTTAGCATTTTCCATAGCCAGAGACATAAGCATTGATTCTTTAGCATTAGATGCCAGATCAATATTCTTTTCAATAGCCTCTGTCAATCTGTCGATAAATTGCATATATGGCTCAGTGGGTCCCTGCTTTACTGACGTATGTGAAGGATTAGGTTTTCCCGCTTCTGGCACAGCTTTCAGAGCAGCTAAAGCCAATTGCTGTGCTTGCTGTAAAACTTCAGTTTTCACATGAGCTTGTACTCCATCAGGGTGAAATTGTCCCTTTCCCAATCACATTTCAGATGAAACACTGTGCAAAGGGTGATGAGGATTACACTGAATTCTCATCTGCAGCTCTTGCAGAAAGCTCTTCAAACCCACTTTTAAAATGTAGGAGCTGTGAAGGAGTTAATAAAATTACAGCCACTCTGAGACAATCATTTGGAGTTAGAACATTACTAGAAAAGAAAGCAGATAGAATTTCTGTGTATATGGGGAAGACAACCCATACTGAGTAATTGCTCCCTTAATTTCTTTCATAGCTTTCCAGTCTATAGGAGTCCAGACAGGCTGTCCCTGAGTATTTATAATAACAGGAAATTCAGTGGGAACATCTATTGGTAAAATAGTACCGTCTATGATTGCATCCTGAATGCAGCCTCGCCATCACATGGCACTCGGATTAACTTTATTAGATGTAGGAGTCGGTGGTAACGGCACATCACAAGGACTGATCTTGCCTGGTTTTTCCAGTTTTCCTGGGGATTGCTCCCTCTCCTCTCCCAGTTTGCCCAGGCAGTCCCGCAAGTCCTGCAATTGTTTATCTAAGGATTTTGTCCGTTGTCCCCAGTTCCGCTCATTTTGCGGCTCCGGTGGGAGTGATGCAAGCAGTGGTGTAGGTGGCGGAGGTGGGTATTTATTCGGAGTTACACTCTCCTCCTTAGGAGACTCCCACCCCGGCAAAAAATCTTGGAGATTAAGTTTAGGGGCAGTAGCAGCACGAAAAGGGTTAACATCAGTTTGTTTCGGTTGCTCAGTAGCCGCTACTGGCTCCCGAGTATCAGCTGGAGCTACCGCCGATAAAGGCGTTATCCACACAGGACAGGAGAAAGGTGCAGGGTCCTCAACTGCACCATACTGCTCGCCAGTTTTTGGCCAGAATGTTTTATGCCCAAAACCGACGACACTACCATGGCTGTAGCACCGGGTGCTGAATTTAATGTAGGTGCCGAGCCCTGCTGTTGTGAAGGCGAGTCAGAGAGAGCTGTAAAAGCGGATTTTGCCGCCTGTTTCTCAGCCTTCATTGCGGCTAGTGTCTCTTTCAGTAGTAGCCAGGGGTCAGCAAGAGTCTTCGTCTCCTAAGAACCACAAGTAACTTGATCCCACAGGCATGCCCCATTTTTTTCCCCAAGTCCGAAGATCAAAAGCTTCATTAACCCTCTTGATCAGCTCTTTTCCTTTACTCTAGAGCAATAGTCTTTTTAACAGATTATCACCATATTCTATCCCTCTCACTGAGAGGACATGCTGGAAGAGCTTAAGGATGACCATTTCTTGTTTACTTAATTGATTCCCCATCCTAACCCTCTTCCAGACCCGTTGGCTGTTACCTTTTTTGCACTGCGCAGTGTCTTCCAGGCTCACAAGGCTCCGTTCTGAGGCGTCTAGCTCCTGATTCTGGTCCTGCCGGATCAAACCCAGCCGATGTCCCTGCGGCTCCTCATTTTCCACTTTCTTCGGTGCCATGCACTTTAATTCCTTCAGTTTCAACATGAAAAATAGGGGGGGTCCCTGTTTGGGCACCATTTGCTGCAGAAAATATATGGACTTAGTGAGAGATAAATATGATCAGACAAAAGCCTTTTATTACAAAACCTTAACTCCTTATATACTATTTCTTCATGCACTTACAGTGATCCGGCATATTATGATTGGATATATGTCTTGAAGACCCTTAGTGGCTAACATATAATTGGTTAAGCACAGGTATGAGAACTTGACCTCGAAAGCTTGCCAACAGTCCACAGTTCTCATTAACTCGGTGAAATCCAGCTGCTTCTTATTTTGTTTGTTTAGGCTTCCATAGGCCTCTCACGGCCTTGCTGTATCTTTCAGGATTACTCAGAATTTATGTACCAATTATCCACTCTCCTGTGAGAACACTGCCTCCACAATTCCCAGCCCCAGCTTACCCTCCTGGCTCTTTGGCTGTGGGAGCAGAGGCCAAAAGTTCGTCCTCTACTAACTGTGCTGCTGGGCAGCGGAGAGCTAGCTCAGGAGAGGTACCATTCAAATGCACTTTCAGGTATGAAAGTGAGTAGCGACAGCAATGATAGAGGCACCGTTGCAAAGCTGACTGTGTGCTGAAGATTCCTAGCACTAGCTTTCCTTCCTGGCTCTTTGCCTGTGGGAGCAGAGGCCAAACGTTCATGCTCTACTAACTGTGCTGCTGGGCAGCCGAGAGCAAGCTCCGGAGAGGCTGCATTCAAATGCACTTTTAGGTATGAAAGTGAGGAGCGACAGGAATGATGGAGACACCATTGCAAAGCTGACTGTGTGCTGAAGATTCCCAGCACTAGCTTTCCCCCCTGTCTCTTGAGCTGTGGGAGCAGAGGCCAAATGTTTGTGCTCTACTAACTGTGCTGCTGGGCAGCCGAGGGCAGGCTCCAGGGAGGTTGCTTTCAAATGGACTTTTGTTATGAAAGTGAGGAGTGGCAGCAATGATGGAGGCACCATTAAAGATCTGAATGTATTCTGAAGATTCCCAGACCCAGCTTTCCCTCCTGGCTCCTGGTCTGTGGGAGCAGAGGCCAGACATTCGTGCTCTACTCACTGTGGTGCTGGGCAGCCGAGAGGAAGCCCCGGAGAAGCTGCATTCAAATGGACTTTTAGGTATGAAACCAAGGAGCGACAGCACTGATGGTGACACCATTGCTAAGCTGACTCTGTGCTGAAGAGTCCTAGCACCAGCTTTCCCTCCTGGCTCTTTGGCTGTGGGAGCAGAGGCCAGACGTTCGTGCACTAATCGCTGTGCTCCTGGGCAGCCAAGAGAAAGCTCCAGAGAGATTGCAGTCAAATGATATTTTAGGTATGACATCGACAAGCGACAGCAATGATGGTGGAACCGCTGGAAAGCTGACTCTGTGCTGAAGATTCCAGTGCAAGATTTCCCTCCTGGGTCTTCGGCTGTGGGAGGAGAGGCCAAACGTTCGTGCTCTACTCACTGTGCTGCTGGGCAGAAGAGAGCAAGCTCCGGAGAGGTTGCGTTCAAATGCACTTTTAGGTATGAAACCGAGGAGTGACAGGAATGATGGTGACACCCTTGCAAAGCTGACTCTGTGCTGAGGAGTCCTGGCACCAGCTTTCCCTCCTGGCTCTTTGGCTTTGGGAGCAGAGGCCAAACGTTCGTGCTGTACTCACTGTGCTGCTGGGCCCCCTAGAGCAAGTTCCCGACAGGTACGAATCAAATGGACTTTTGTTATGAAAATGTAGCAAATCTGTTTTAATTCATTTTTATTATAATTAATATTGAGAGACATTAAGCAAGCAGCGCTGGATGCACCAGGGTGTCTCCGCTCAGCCCGAGACGCACACGGGGAACTTCTGGGGATAGTCTCTCCTACTTTTTGGTTTCCCGTGCTTCTTGGGTTTTAGCCAATCCTTTTGTTTTCTTTTCTCAGGCTTCTTGGGTTTCAGGCAATCCTGTTGTCTTCTTTTCCCGAGCTTCTTCAGCTAATCCTGTTTTCTGCTTTTCCCGGGCTTCTTCAGCCAATCCTGATGTTTTCTTTTCCCAGGCTTCTTCAGCCAATCCTGTTATTTTCTTTTCCTGGGCTTCTTCAGGCGATCATATTGTCTTCTTTTATGGGGCTTCTCCACCTGTTGTTGGGGTCTTGTCTCCGGGTGAAGAAATATTATGTCTGTCACAAGTCTGACCCCATCTTAGCCCCCATAAATTCCACTCCTTATGTGTTTATTTGTTCGGTGTACAGATTTCACAATGTTCTGTAACAAGACATATCTCTAACTTACCTAACCCTCGCTTTCTAAGAACATTCATGCAATTTAAACAATGAACAAAACATTTATTTGCACAAAATTGTGGTTGGCCCAGAGGAATTATTCGTTGTTTCTTCTTCCTCCTCACTGTGGTATTGACTGGGACACTTATCATACCCTTTGCACATAGCACAAGGATCACAAGGGATTCCATCTTCACACAAAGTGCAGAGATCACTTAGACGACTGAGTTGATGACATGAATCACTCTGATTTAATTCACAGTGCTGAAGATGCCCAGCACCAGCTTTCCCTCCTGGCTCTTGGGTTGTGGGAGGAGAGGCCAAATGTTTGTGCTCTACTCACTGTGCTGCTGGGCAGCCGAGAGCATGCACAAGAGAAGCTGGATTAAAATAAACTTTAAGGTATGAAAGTGAGCCGTGACAGCAATGATAGAGGCATCCTTGCAAAACTGACTGTGTGCTGAAGATCACTAGCACCAGCTTTCCCTCCTGGCTCCTTGGCTGTGGGAGCAGAGGCCAAACGTTCATGCTCTACTCACTGTGCTGCTGGGCAGAAGAGAGGGAGATAAAGAGAGGTACGATTCAAAAAGACGTTTAGGTATCAAAGTGAGCAGTGACAGCAGTGATGGTGAACCATTGCAAAACTGACTGTTGGCTGAAGAACACTAGCACCAGCTTTCCCTCTTAGATCTTCGACTGTGGGAGCAGAGGCCAAACATTTGTGCTCTACTCACTGTGCTTCTGGGCAGCGGAGAGCAAGCTCCAGAGAGTTTGCATTCAAATGCACTTCTAGGCATATAAGTGAGGAGTGATAGAAATGATGGTGGCACCGTTTCAAAGCTTACTGTGTGCTTAAGATTCCCAGCACCAGCTTTCCCTGCTGGCACT